>NW_024871047.1:1385000-1602500 GCF_019054845.1 Dipodomys spectabilis
AGTAAAATTCTACTTAGGCCATCCTTTCATCTATCCAGTTCCTGATGACATCTGGATAGCTGTTTTCTTTCTAACCAAACATACACCTTGTCACAATGCTTCCATTCTCATTAATAACAGTATGTCATGTAGCTCGTACACAAATTGCCCCTAAGTAGGCAGCAAGCTCTCCCCAGGATATGGCCCAAAGTCAGAACAAAGGTGCCTTTTGTACACAGTGAAAAAGGAAAACAACCTGAATGACTTATAGTTGGGGCCCCGCAGGCAAAGGAAGCCTACCACAGGGATAGGATTTGCTACTTTGAAACACAATCACATCCTAGCTGATTGCTCTCAGCTCCCATGAAAGAACTAAGACCAAGAAAGCAGCTAAAGATGTCAACAACTAGCCATAACTGATAAGTTCTGGTTCACTCGAGCTGACCAACTGCTGGGAAGTTACATCAACTCTTGCATTGCTCTTCTAAAGTCACTTTCCAAGTACAGAAGGAAAAGAACCCAAACACACAAACACATACCCCTACTCCACAGGACATGCACATATGACTGGGTAGAGGATATGTATACATGGAAACTTCTTGTATATAAAGCATTTAGCCAAGACCCAATTATCTCTGTTTTACAAGAAGAAAAACTGAGCTTTAAATATTCATAGGAAGGGGCTGGGAAGGGGCTCAGTGGTAGAGTACTTGCCTTGCATGCATGAAGTTCTGGGTTTGATTCCTCAGCAACACATAAGTAGAAAAAGCCAGAAGTGGCACTGTGGCTCAAGTGGTAGAGTGCTAGCCTTGAGCTGAAGAGCTGAGGGACAGCACCCAGGCCCAGAGTTCAAGCCCCAAGACCCCTCCCCCCTCAAAAAAAAAGATTCATAGGAAGGGCCAGGCGCCGGTGGCTCATGCCTGTAATCCTAGCTTCTCAGAAGGCTGAGATCTGAGGATCACGGTTCAAAGCCAGCCTTGGCAGGAAAGTCTGTGAGACTCTTATCTCCAATAAACCACCAGAAAACCAGAAGTGGCACTGTAGCTCAAGTGGTAGTGTGCTAGCCTTGAGCTGAAGAGCTGAGGGACAGCGCCCAGGCCCAGAGTTGAAGCCCCACAACCGACAAAAACAAACAAACAAACAAAAACAAAAAAATTCATAGGAAGGGGGCTGGGAATGTGGCTTAGTGGAAGAATGCTTGCCTAGCGGAAGAATGTTTGCCTAGCATGCATAAAGCCCTGCGTTCGATTCCTCAGTGTCACATAAACAGAAAAAGCCAGAAGTGTGCTGTGTGGCTCAAGTGATAGGGTGCTAGCCTTGAGCAAAATAAGCTCAGGGATAGTGCCCAGGCCCTGAGTTCAAGCCCCAGGATTGGAAAAAAGAAGATTAATAGGAAGCTTCCCAATTTGTATATATAATGGCAGAACTGAGGCAAGAATCTAGAATTTTTAGAATCTTGTTTTTAACATAATTAACAATTGATGGGTCTAGCTTGGAGAAAACTTCACTAAGCACCATTAATTATCCATCCAAGAGCTTGAATGTTCATACACAAATGTGCCTTCTGGTAGGGAATAGAAATACCCAACTATGTAAATTGTCAGTTTGGCCTACTAGCGACAAAGATATCCAATTGGTGTGAGGATTGAAATAAGGCTTTTCCTTGTTAATATAATACCTATTAGATGCCAAATAACATTTAAATGATGTTCTTAAAATACTATACAATCTGTGCTCAGGATGACTCTAAGTAAATTGGAAAACTTATCCTACAGTGTGAAAATACAGCATTACAGGGAGTTATCCATTTACCTGCAACTTTATAAGTGCTAATGAAGAGTTTCTCTAAGAGCCAGAGGTGTGGCTCAGGTTATAGAGCACTTGCTCAGCAAGTTCAGGGCCCTGAGTTCAAACCCCAGTACCACAAAAAAAATAAGAAAGAAAAAGTTTAGTGTGACCTGACCCATTTCTGTGTCCTACCTAGACATATGAGAGCTTGATTAGATTTTAATTAGTGCAACCGAGATGAAGGAGAAACTAAAAGGCCAAGTTCATATAACAAACAAGTGGTAGACTCTTGACTAAAATTCAAGTCTGTTACTCTTAAACTAGATAGTACTGGTTTTCACAAGACCATTCTACCCTAAACCAAAAGCAATATAAAAGAATGGAGATAGTAATTGTTTTTCTGAGTCACTAAGAAACTCCATAGCTTCCAAAATGAAATCCCTTGGATATCAAAGAATCACAAAAATGTAAAGCTAGACATAGATAACTATTCCTGAGAATTGAAAGATCATCCTTAGAGCCAACATTCATATAATTCATGCAATAGCTTAATAATATCATTTCTTTTTCTATGACACCTCCACAGCCTGTTCCTGTTTCCATGTTACACTCCATTATTGATCTAATGACCATTTGACTGTGCTTAAAACAAATATAAAGGTTCACAATGGTTAAAAACATGTTCATTCTGGATACAATCTGGAGTAACAAAGGAAAGCATCTTAGTTTTTAAAGGAATAAACACTAGTATAGTATAAAAATAATGGATCTCTGAATTATGATTTAAAATCTATCCTTATTGCTCCAGGTCTACGATCATAGTATTCATTCTAGACTTGAACATGTGTTGTTGATCAACTAGTCACATGTGCCTACTGAGCATTTAATAATGTTGCTAATGTGAACTTACATGTGCTCTAAGTATGCAATATATATCAGATTCCAAAACCTTAGTAAATACATCATTAATAAATTTATAATGATAATATATATTATACAATATTTTGGATATACTATATTAAGCAAAATATATATGAAAAGTAATTTTACTTGTAATGTCCTTACTCTTTCAATGTGATTAGAAAAAATTAATTTACATTGTGACACTCAGTGCATATTCTATTGCCCAATAGAAATAAAATGATCAGTTCTTTCTGGCACTCAAAAAATCAAATTTCTAGAAAGAGTGAAAAAGTGCAGCATGGAGCTCACTGGACATTGATGAAAGAAAACTACACAACTCGTGGGTGGAGACAGGAGGGAGCAGAAGACACTGTACAAAAGGAAATGTACTCATTACTTGACTCATGTAAGTGCAATCCCTCTGTATATCACTTCTATAAAAAACAATAAAGTAAATTTAAAAAATCAATTTACTGAGCTAGGCACTCACTGGTGGGTCATGTCAATAATCCTACCTACTAAGGAGGCTGAGATCTGATAACTGCAGTTTGAAGCCAGTCTGGGCAGAACAATCCCTGAGACTCATCTCCAATTAATCAGAAAAAAGCTGGAAGTGGAAATGTGGTATAGTACCAGCCTTGATTAAAAAGCAAGAAGGCAAGGCCCTGAGTACACATGCATGCATGCACACCCACACACACAGAAAGAAAGAAGGGGAAGAATCATCTCAGGATTCTTATTGAACTAGGCTGGATTCTAGGTTTTAGTGGTATATTTCTCTGTGATTCTATACTAAGTAGCTACTGGGATGTGTGTCTAGATACAGGGGTAGGCACTGTCCATCTAACACCACACTCTTCCTGGCCTTGGATTTAGAACCACCAATACTTATTCTTTGATATTCTGAAGCCTGACTCTGCCATTTGCCTCCCAGAACCATCCTGGCTTGCTCAGTCATCCCCTCCTCATCCTTTGGCTTACTGTTTATTTTAAAAGTGACATTTCCCTGTGAGCAAAATGCATTTGGATTTTGAATATAGTTTAATCCTTCTTTTAGAGAGAGAGAAAGGCCTGTCAGCACAAGAGCAATATGCTTTTTCTGTTACGGGGCTTCACACTAGTCCTGAAGGCTCATGGTTATTGATATGCTCTTTCTGACTACCCTTGGGACTGATTCATCAACTAGCAAAGCTGAGTTGGGACACAGATAGCATTTTGAGACACTAATGAAAGATGCTGCATAAACATCAAAGAAAGGATTGAGTATTTCATTAGGAGACTCTCAGGGTAGAAGAGGATGAGAGGTCATTTTGTCTATTTTACTTCTCCTGGGCCATGTCCACACTTAAACCATCTCTATCAGATAACAGTAGATTGCAGTCCACTAAGGAAAAAAGTATCTTTCAACCCCTAGAGCCAGCCTTTTTTTTTGCCAGTCATGGTGCCTGAACTCTGGGCCTGGGCGCTGTCCCTCAGCTCTTCAGCTCAAGGCTAGCGCTCTACCACTTGAGCCACAGCACCACTTCCAGCTTTTTCTGCTTACATGGTGCTAAGGAATAGAACCCAGGGCCTCATGCATGCAAGGCAAGCACTCTACCACTGAGCCACCTTCCCAGCCCCAGACAGCCTTAAATCTATGGAATTTCATAGAGCTAGTGAGTAATGATGATTATGATAATGATAAAACAAATTACCATACCTAATATGTGTCAGGTACCTAATATGTTTTAGTGTTGTGCCATATATCTTACTCATATATGCTATTTCATTAAATCCTTATAAAAAGTCTGCTGTCTTTATTTTCAGATGTGGAAAACAAAGCTTATGATATCTTTATGTTTCTAGAAGCCATAGATGTAGGAGTAAAGCTGTATCTCAAATTGTCTGACTAAAGATGCCTGTCTCCTGTTTTCATATCACACTGTCATAAAGTAACCTTAAGGAATTTCAGTCTCCAAGAGCTAGCTTAAAGCTCTCTAACCTTTTATTTGAGGCCAAGAAGACTTCTTTACTTTATAGAAGAAAATAACAAAAGGTGGCAGTCTGTAGTGAGAATCTTCATAAGACATCTTTAGATGCCTTTGCTATTTGTCTTGCCATGAAATAATTTTCACATTTTCTCTCATTCACTGTGACACCTTATAGCTATAGCAAAAAAACCCCCCTAAAACCTGCCTACACCATTTCACAGATGGGGGAAAGCAGAGTTTACATACAATACTCCAAGAACAAATTCCAGTTCATAATCTCAAGGAAAGCCAAGAGCTGAAATACCTGGCCAATATTATTTTCTCATATTACCCTGGTAATTGGTGACTCAGAGTAGGCACTATTTTCCCCAGAACCTCTGTTAAAAGCTAGGCTCTTCATGAGAAAGAAGCTAAGTCCTTGTATGCCCTTACAGCCTGCCTCTTTCCCAGGTCCAGCACATCTTCCATCCCAATCAGCTAATCTTGCACAAGTAAGATCTGTAATCAGTAAGCTCTAGCCCCTAGAGGTCAGGCAATCACTCCCATATTAACAGCTAAAGACAATGCTATGATAACATACAGGGCTAATAACATTTCCCTAAATGAAGAAACAAGGCAAAGGCAACAGCAAGGAAGAAGAGGAAGGGAATATGTAAGAAGAGAAAGAAGAGGATATGGGAAAGAACTACAAGAAAAAGGGATGACAAAAAAGGGAATATAGAAAATGAAGAAAAAAAGACAACAATGCAAACTTTTCCCCAATATAGAGTCAAAATAGTCTTCAAAACAATCCAGGTCAAATCCAGAAGGGGAAACAAAAGTCCAAACAAGGGAAGGGATTTATAAAAAGATGGGAAATAGGGGAAGTTATTAAAAATAGAGGCAAAAAGAAATTCTGAAAAAATCAGAAAGATACCAGGCTCTGGTAGCTCACACTTGTAATCCTATGTACTCAGGAGGCTGAGATCTGAGCATCAAGGTTCAAAACTAGTCCAGGTAGGAAAGTCTGTGAGATCTTATCTCCAATTAACCAGCAAAAAGCTAGAGTTGGAGGTGTGGGTCAAGTGGTAAAGAACCAGCTTTGAACAAAAATGCTAAGTGAGAGCTGAGGCCATGAGTTCAAGTTCCATTACCAGCAATAAATAAATAAATAGGCAAAAATTTAAAAAGCCCAGTTCTGGAGTAGGAGACAGAAAGGAAAAAGGAAAAAGAAAGGAAAGAAAGGGTAAAGGACAGGAGAAGGGTAGGAAAAGTAAAGAAAGGAAAATAGGAGAAATCCACCAGGAGAGGATGAGCAGAATAAAGGTTAAAGGGAAGCCTGGGGAAGGCATCCAAGGAGAAAGGAGAGGAGAGTGAAGGCTGACACTCACCCTCACAAAGCTGGCAGGAAACCATCCCTCCTCATCGTCGATCTGGCCCCACCACCAATCCTTGTTGGAAGCATCCAAGACTTTGATGACGTCGCCAGCCTTAAATGCCAACTCCCGGTTGGCCATGGTGACGTGATCCCATACTGCCTCAGCACTAACGATGGAATCTCCAGTGATCAGCTTAGGAGACAAAATAAGAATGTGTTCAGTCCATGCAACTGGCTATCTTGCTTGCCCCTTCTCCCACCTAGAGAACTCTACTATGTATGGAAAAGCTATATACTCTAGTGGTGAGGGGTAGGGGGTGAGGGTAATGACACTAAACTGAAAGCTTTGTTGAACCACAAGACAAACAATGCTGTCAACTCTCCATTTGTCAGTGCATGAAATGATCCAGAATGTGAATAGATATTATACAGGCATCATGCTTTTATCTCTGCTCATGAACTCCTCCTCCAGAGAAGAAAGACATTTCCAGTCCATCTCTCTTTGGATCTTCAAGGCAGCTCTAGGTCTGGAATGTGTAGAGAGTCTGACCTCAGTGGGTAAAATGAGGCTCAAACATAATTGCTTTCTATTACTTGGTCCCTCTTTCCTCCTCCTCCTTAGAACTGACCAATTGAGAGTTGGTGGTATATTCTTTAACCTCACTGCACTCCTTCCCTGGAGTAAAAGACTATAACATTCTTCACATACAATGGACCCCAGTCCTGCAGCCTCCTGCCCTCACCCACACATGATGCCATCCAGAGAGGTCATGGGGATGAAAGAATATGGCTTTCTGTGTGCCCAAGAAACTCAACATTAACACAGAATTCCTCAGTGATTTTGATTATCACCCTGTGAGATACAAAGGGAGCCAGGGTTGACTTTTTTCCATTTGCTGGATGCAAAACTGAGCAACAAAGAAATTGAGAGGTGACTTAAAGATTAGTCAGCAAGGGAGACTTAACTTGGGCTACTAGATTTCATGGACAGCAGATCTGGGGTCCACACAACAGCAAGCAAACTTCTACAACTACATGAACACACACAGGCACACACACACACATACACTCACAAATGTATGTATTTATTTGTACTGAACCTGTAGAATGCCACCCATAATATTGTAAACAAAAACAAAAAACACCAAATAGTTCCTGGTCTTAAAGAACCTGAAGGAGATTCAGTCATTTTTAGTCATTGATGCCCTTGTCTCTGAGGAGATTCATTTTTATGTTGAACCTGCTTTCTTGCAAAGAAAAGGCAATTTCTCCTTGTTCTGACCTCTGTAGAGAAAGAGAATTGTTGGTCACAGAGGAAAAAAAAGAGAATTTAAGGTCACTACCTTCAATAAAACAAAATTTTTAGAGAAGTTTCCCCTCTCCTGCCAAAGCTAGTCCCAACTAGGTGTTGCTGAGCTCAGTAAGCCCATATAGCCAAAACCTAGAGGACCATGAAGGTTCATGGCTTAAAACAATATCCTTGGAATTGGGTCAAGGATCAAAGTGTTGCTTGGCATTTATTACCAACCCTCTGCTCAGTACAGAATCTATGAAACCACAGTTCAAATCCAAGTATAATCTAGCTCTAGAGACTATGCTTGTAATTTTTATGCTCTGCTGTCTCTGGATCCCGGTTTCTTCACTTATAAAATGGGGATAATTCTACACTCCCACTTGACTCATGAGCTGGAAAACACGAAACACAAGGCTGGCAGGTATATTTATTGTAGAAGTGCAATGAAGACAAATCCAGAAGGGGTTGGTGGCTGTATGTGGCCCCTATGCTCTATCATAAATGCTAATAGAAGTAAGGGAGTATTTTTCTCTCATATTCTGAGTGTTTTTTTTTTATTGTGAAAATACTGTACAGAGGGGTTACTATTACATGGGCAAGATAATGAGTACATTTCTTATCAAGCATTGTAGCCTCCTCCTTTGTTTCCCCTTCCCATCCCTTCCCACCTCCCCCCGCCCCCCCCCCCACCCAATCCTCCTCGCTTCCCCGAGTGTTTTCTTTAATAAACTAAATTTCAACCAGAAATTGGTTCCAAGACTTGCTTTTGTGCGGAGGCTTGATATTTAACTTGCTACAAGATTTTCATTCATTGGCACTTTGTGCATTCATTTTCCTTTCAATTTTCATTCAGTGAACTCCTACTGTGTGCAGAAATCTGCTCATTTTGATTGTCCTTACCGAAGGATCTAAAGGCCTCTGGGCACCAATTAGCAAATACCCTTAAAGCAGGATGTAAAGATAGTTAAATGCAGACAAACTTAGCTTCAAATTCTGGGCCTTGCTATTTTAAAAAGTAGCAATGATAATAGGTAAAGATTGGAAGTATCAAAGGGAAAGATCATATAGGAACTGTCAGCATGAAATAAAGATATTGAGGAGGGCATTTTCACAAAATCCAGCAAAGAATTTCAAACTGTATATTCTTTAGGCTCAATTTCTTCATCTGCAAAATGAGATAATGTCTGCATTATGGACAGGGCTGTAGAGCGAAGTGAGCTTAAATGCTAGATGTATAGTGTTCAAGACAACATCCAGTATATTATATATATACATATATGTACATACAACACACACACACACACATATATATATATATATATATATATATACACATACATACTCAAGAGAGGTTGGAGGATACAGATCTAGTATGGGAGTCAGAAGACATTGTAGAAACCAAGGAAGTTTGCCTTGAAAGAAAGCACCAAGAGAAGGTCAGAAACCTTGAGAAGTTGTGACAATGGGAGTTGAAGAATAGAAGAGTCAAGGAAAATAAATGTAGATACAGCTGTCAACATATCATTAGGATACCAAGGATTATAACCTCACGAAAGCCAAGCACAAAAGTTTCAACAAGGATGAACCAACACTATCAAATGGTACAGAGTTATATAAAGAAAGCCAAGGGCGAGTATTTTAGTGGTAGCTAAACCAGAAATTAAATTCTCTATTCTCAATCTAGTTTATGTTCCTTTTTTCACCAAAAGCCCTAATTCCAAACTGTCTCCACTCTTCATCCTGTAAACCCAATACAAAACCAGGAGGTGGTGCTTGGTGATGCTAGTGATGCATTCAAATAATTCTAGGCTATGGGACAATACAACTGTGTAACTTCTAACATAATACCACAGGGCATTTGGGATGCAACATGAAATCCAGATTGGCCCCTACACAGTGAATAGGGCAGTGATTTGAAACCTCCATTCCAAAGACCTGTCTGAATATGAATGAGTAAAAGGATGGGAAGAAGAGTCATGTTAAGCTTAAAGATGGAATGAGGTCCTATTCCTTTCAATTTAGATTTCCGAAGATGGTCCTAATTTCAAATATTATATTCCATTAATTTCACAAATATATACATTTTTTATTAGACCTGCATGCTCTAATTTTTTTTGTCAGTTGTGGGGCCTGAACTCAGGGCCTGGGCGCTGTCCCTCAGCTCTTCAGCTCAAGGCTAGTGCTCTACCACTTGAGCCACAGCACCACTTCCGGCCTTTTCTGCTTATGTGGTGCTGAGGAATCGAACGAAGGACCTCAGGCATGCAAAGCAAGCACTCTGCCACTGAGCCACCTTCCCAGCCCAATGCCCTGACTTTTAATCTAGAGCTATAATCACCTTACTTTGGAGGCACTGGGACTTTGAAATCTAAGGCTAATCTCTGATCAACAAGGCATATATCTGCAACTAAGTTAGAGTGGCTAATGAAGAAATGGCAGGAAATAGAAGAAACTTGCATGTGCTAAAAAATACATAGCAATCTTTGAGTAAAAGGCTTCTTTTTATCTCAATCTCTACAATTCTCCATAAGCATTAGCATTGTCATTTCTATGGAAGACAATCTATAATATTAAATGAAGCCGTCTATGGTCACTCAGTACATATGGAGCAAATTTCAGTTTCTATTTGGCTTTACTGAAAAGCTTTGCCTTTGCCAATCCAACCACAATGTCAATGTCAAAAAGGCAAAGAGAAAGTCAGGCACTGGTGGCTCATGCCTGTAGTAATGGTTACTCAGGTGACTGAGATCTGAGGATCAATGTTTGAAGCCAGACAGACAGGAAAGTCCTTGAGACGCTTATCTCCAAATAACCTGTAAAAAGACAGAAGTGTAGCTCAAGTGGTAAAGTGCCAGCTTTGAGAGGAAAAATCTAAGCAAAGTTCAAGCCCCAGTCCTGGCAAAAAGAAGGAGGAGGAGGAAGAGGAGGCAGAGGAGGAGGAGGAGAAGGTGGTGGGAGAGGAGGAAGAAGAAATGGCAAAGAGATAGATCAGCCTATCCTATAAATGACCTTTTGTGGTTTTCCAATCCCCTGGAAGGCTTATTAAAGGATTATTCAGCCTCAGATTCTGAATTGGACAGCTATGAATTAGATCTTGAGATTTTGCATTTTAAACAGGTCCCATTTAAAGCTGGTACAGAGAGTGAACTAAATAGCTCTGATGACTTTCCTAGGCTAGGGCATTTAGGGTCATATAGCATAGAGAAAAACATCCCTAGAATCATAGCCCTCACTCAGTTTTCTAGAGTTATGCCACTTGTCTTCCTCATCTTGTTCTTGCTGTCTAGCTGAACAGTACAACCCCAAAAATAGATATTTAATTGACCTGGCTGGCTGCCAGAAACATTGAAGTTTGAACATCAAGAAGCAGGATGAACATCAGAAGCTTTAAAAAAACAAACTGAACCACTATGTGTTGTACAGAAGAGCAAATGGGACAACTGTTATGAAGGTAGCTGAACTGGACCTGCCTACTGAGAAGCATCATAGCAAGAAAAGAAAGGACATACAGAAGCAGTGCTTACCTCTCTGTGAAGTTTTCTCAGTTTGGTACCTATTCCTTTCCTCTCAGAACAGCCCCTTCCTAAAAGAAAAGCCTGGACAAGAGCAAAATTCCTTTCCTTGGTTCCCTTTAAGAATATCTAAAGCAAACTAGGTTTTACATTCTAAAAGTATTGAAGAATAACTATCCTTAATTTCTGAAAGGTGTGATCGAGGCTGCCCAAATACCAGCTAAAAGGCATCACAGGATTGAGCACTCTGAATGACATTGGGCAGGTCCCTTTCTCTGCCTCACTCTGCTTCTTTATCAGTCAAGTGACAGATTGAAATCAGATATATGACCTCTCAATTTCCTTTGAGTTCTGAGATTCTCTTGCAACTAACATTTTAGCCTTGCAAAGGACAAAGATTTTATTATTGCAGCTTATTTGGTCTTACCCTCCCTTGTGCTTGCTAGGATGTTTTTATTGTTCTCTGCTAAAGAAAATGAGAACTTGGAGCTAACTATTCCCTTCCTGAAGATAAGTCACTTGGACATTGTTAGCTCTACATTAAAGCACAGGCAAGAGCCTGTGTTTTCTCAGACTGGCTAGGAAATCTGAGGAATGGGCTTTCCACTTTGGCCTCAAACATCAAAAGCGACCTTTGTGTTTTGTTCCCTTGAGAAATCAACTTTCTCTTGACATTACTTCACATTCATAGCTTGTCCCAAACATTCACCTACTTACTACTACTTCACATTTTTATTGTAAAATTTTATTTTTGTATGTAAAATCCATCATGTGAATTCACTGTTTTCCCTCCTTCCTAAGTTTTCTCTCTTCATTGTTGCACCTATATTTCCTTCTTTCTTTTTTTGTCCATCATGGGGTTTGAACTTGGGACCTAGGCATTGTTCCTGAGCTATTTTGCTCAAGGCTAGTGGTCTAACACTTTGAGCTAACAGTGCCACTTCCAGTTTTCTGGTGGTTAATTGGAGACAAGAGTCTCACCAAATTTCCTGCCCGGGCTGGCTTTGAACTGTGATCCTTAGATCTCAGCCTCCTCAGTAGCTAGGATTATAGGCGTGAGCCACCAGTGTTCAGCCTATTTCTTTTTTCTTTGGGAGCAAGTACTGGGGCTTGACCTCAGGGCGTGGGTATGCACTCTTTTTCACTCAAGGATGGTGCTCTACCACTAGAGCTATACCCCCACTTCCAGCTTTTTGCTAGCTAGTTGAAGATAAAAGTCTCATGGACTTTCCTGAGGGGGCTGGTTTGACCCACAATCCATAGATCTCAGCCTCCTGAGTAGCTAGGACTACTAGGTGTGAGTCTCTGCTGCACAGCTTGGATCTATTTCTATTTTTGTGTGTGTTTCCCACTCAGATTTGATCCTTTATCTTCACTTCTACTATCTATTTTTAGGCCCAGCCCTCAACAATTCAAGCTGCCTCCTAACTAGTCTTCTTGGTCCAACTTCATTCTCTTCCACAAGCTACTCTTTAATAAATGCATTTTTCAAACTATCTTTGTTGTTTTCACTCTCCATACTCAAGAAGCTTCAATAACTCCCCATCATCAGTCTCTTAAAGATCTTTGTAATCTATTCTCATTTTGAATCCAATCCTTGCCTCTATCTAGGTAAGAATCTTCTTTTTTGTTTTTCCATGGTGCTGAGGATCAAACCCAGGGTCTTGTTCATGGCAGGCAAGCACTACTGCATTGAGTTATACCCTCCAACCTGGACCTTGTATTTTTGCCAGTCTAAGTCTCTGATTCAATCATACTCAAGTCAATGGTTAGGTATAAGAATACTAGAGTCAAAATGCTTCTTCCTAGTTGTATGGTGATTTTGACTCATCTATTCCTTAATACCTTCCCCGATGACTCTAGCCATCATGCTCTTTCCCTCTTCCTCTCCCAGTAATTTCTACTTGGGATAAGGAAATGCCACTGGGAGCGCTGGTGGCTCATGACTATAATCTTAGCTACTTAGTAGGATGAGATCTGAGTATTGCAGTTCAAAGCCAGCTCAGCCAGGAAAGCCTATGAAACTTTTATCTCCAGTTAATCACAGAGAAAGCTGAAAGTGGTATTGTGGTTCAAGTGGTAGAGTGCTAGCCTGGAGCAAAATGAGCTCAGGGACAGTACCCAAGGCCAGAGTTCAGCCCCAACATCAGCAAAAAAAAAAAATCCAAATTGAAGTTCAAGTTATCAACTAGAGTTCAAGTCTCCAAATAACCAGAGTATAATTGTAAATGGTAGATATAAAATACCTGCTTCATCTACAACAGACAACATGATTATTAACAGCAAAGTAAAATTCTATGACGAGCCCTAAAACCAGGTAAGCTCTGAGACAGATCATAGCAACAAAGTTAGAATCCCTGCCAGGGGAAGAACATGCTGTGTGACCAAATAAACTGTTTATGTAACATGTACCCAGGTGCCCTACAGGCCAATCCATTGAGGTCAGGATTTATGGCTAGGTAGCTTCTGGGGCAGGCTGGCTTTTTGCCACAGATCTGCACATGATGATTAGAGAAAGGAGAAGAGATACTAGGTGAGAAAAACATACTATGAATATAAAGAAAATCACAAGAGTCGCCTTTTCTTTTCCCTTCAGTCTTAACAGTTCATACCTGTCTGATTCCAGCTTCAATCTGGTTGTAACTAGAGACGAGGCAGGGAGCTTGGAGAGCCGTAGGTCCCTGAGTTGGTATAGCTCTACTTTGTATACTATAGCTGTGTTCTTGTTCTTACTTTGGTTCTACTTGGACCAATCACAGGAGCCTTCATTTTTCCTGGGCTATGACTTGAAGCCCAGCCTTGGAGCTTCTTGGGTAGAGGTGGGGGTAGGGCTCCTCTAGGTTTCCAGAAGCAGGGAGGAGGGGGCTAGAACTACATGAAGAATCTGTCCTCCGTTCCTCCCACATGCATAGCTCTATACTCATCAACACCACAGCCAGAGGGTGGGTGGGCAAGGCAAAAAGAAGAAGGAGAAGTCATTTTTTATCCTTTTGACAGATGTCCTGTTAAAAATCTTGTAAGAAAAGGAGGACTGTAGGTGGGGGGAGGAGCAGGGGAGGAGACAGGTTGGAACTAATGGTTCTAATGTCCAAATGTGGCCATCTGGCCATCTGGTCTAAGGTGGCAAGAATAAGAATAGCATTTAGTCAGAAGTACTATGACCTGTTCCTGTATTTGAAGAACATGGCCGTGGAATGCATTTCCTAAGAGAATGTAAGGTCTCCTCGCACTATAACTTGAGAGGAAATTCGCATGGAAACTACTCATCAGAAAGTGGAGGATAATTTCTAGTGCTTTATTGATTTCCCTCTGCCTGTTGGAACCTTGTGAGAGAAAGATATCCAGATGCACCTAGCACTTTAGTCACCATTGTCTTTTTTGCTTTGTATGGTAAAAATAGTGTACAGAGGGGTTACAGTTACATGAGTAAGGTAATGAGTACATTTCTTCTCAAGCATTGTTACCTCCTCCTTTGTGTTTCCCCTACCATCACTTCCCTCCCCACCTCCCCAGTGTTAAGAGTCTTAATGCTTAGGAGTGGACCATGTTTCTTTTAACAAAGTCTAGCACAGTCCTGGGGTTCCACCACACATTTAGTAAATGGTAGATAAGTGGATAGCAGGGGCATTCAGTGAGCAATGACTGGGTTAGGCCCCAGGGACTCAAAGTGGCAGATATGGTTTCCTCTCAGACCTTGTTAAAGACTTGGAGTGACACTAGCTAAACCGAGGCTTCCAGAGAGGATAAAAGAGAAGCAAAATCAGACCCACCTAGAGGGCCCTGGTGAGATGGCACCAGGTCTGGTTATGCAGGAAAAGTTGTTTTGCTTGTAACAAAAGAACTTCAAGTAGGTCAGCCAAGCTTATATAAAGAAGCATCTGCCTGTCTGGGCTAGGTAGAGGATGGGGAGGTGGAGAAAGGAGAGGACCCAGGACAAAGTATCCAATAAGATGTCAGAGCTTGGATCTGCTCTTCTTTGTCTGTGGGTCTAAAGCCTGAAGGCAGTGGGTTATGCTCAGAGATGATCAGGATTGGAGATGTCCAAGAGCTGTCACAACTAATTTGGGCCTGCATTTTAGAAGTAAGCAAACAGAGAACAGTTGATTAAGGTGTCAATGTAATGAGTAGTAGCAGAGCTAATAAAAAAAGACTATGGATGACAGTCATTTTTTTTTGAACTGTACACATCAACTCTTAAAAACAAAACATTTAGCTGACCTTTTCATTAAATAATTAACTTGCAATGATAGACGTGTTAATCTGCTCTGCTATTGTAATCATTTTAACATTTATAGTCAGAACACTATGTTGTAAACCTTAAATATACACAGTATTTTTTAAAAACAAGAAAATATGTATCCTGATATCTATATACCATTTAATATAGCATGTGCTCCACAAAAATCTCCACACAATAGAAAGTTGAAAACACTAAGATTAACAATTTAATATATAAAGAATTTCTAGTATTTTATCCCTGCATTTCATTTTAGAGATTATTGCTTTAAACAGTTTTTGGAACTCATCTCTTCCACAGCTCTGTACAATTATACTTTTAGCACTACAATTAGCTCTGGTCTATCCATACCAGGTCTGATCTTTCAGGGGACTAATGAGTAAGAGTATCTCCTCCTGAAGGCTGAGTAGACACTTCCAAAATCCCCCTCAAAATTGGATATCTTTGTTTAGGAATCTCAAATTCAAATGTAAATGCATTTTAGTAAAAACACAAGGGATAGGAAGACTAGGCTCCAGGCCAACTGGATTACTGATTGGTTATGTAAATTTGGGCAAATCTATCCTATCCAGGTAGCTGAATTAAGTTATTTTAAATGGAAAGCTGAGGTTGTCTTGGCTGTTGCCAGCTTCTGAAACCAAGGATTGATTAGGGGGAGGGGAGACAGAGAAGGGGGGAAGGAGTCTGGAGAGGGATAGAGTGGGGCAAAAAAAAAGTAAGAAGATTAAAAAAAAAACTACTTAAAAATTTTGTCAGGGGCTAAACACACCCAGAATAGAACTTGAAATAGGAAAAGGAACGAACATTGCAGAAGCCTAGTTAAGGCCATTGGGTTCAATCCACCTTTAGCTTCTATCAAAAAAGTTAAGCAGCATTTCTTCCCCTTACTATGCATACTACAGTTGCTAAATTGCCTTCACTTTTATGAAATCAGTAATTTGGAAATACGTAGAGAAAGGTAAGGAAACATGCAGCAGAATGAATAAGTTTCAAAAGCATTTCTCTAAGGGAGAAAAGCCATCTACACAAGCCTACATACTTCATGTTTCTTTTTAATGACCTTCTAGAATTGACACAATTACAAGCTTTGGCAGTTATCAGAGGCTGAGTTTTGCAGAAGGTGTTAACTGTACAAGCATGTAAAGGGCATTTGGGTGGTAATGGAAATATTTGGGATCTCAATTGTAGTGGTAGCTAAAATGCTACCAAGGTGTCAAAATGCACTGATCTTCAATGAATACATTTTAGAATATGTGCATCTCAATAAAACCATCTTTAAAAATTAAAAAAAAGGAAGGTAAGGAAACCAAGACCTAGACAAAATAAGTAAAAAAACCAGATTTTGCTGAAGTGTGGCTCAGCATTAGAGTACATAAAGATCTAGGTTTGATCATTTGCACTGAGAAAGAGAATGGAGAGAAGAGAGGGAGGGGGGAAAATGAGGGCGGGAAGAAAAGGAAGGAAAAAAAGAAGGCCAGACCTTCGGATTCATGGCCCAGTAGTTTTCCTAATAAAGGACGGTTAACAGTTATTAAATAACGGTAAGCATTCAATGATTACTCAATATAAAAGACAAGTTTATGCATATACTAATATTTCATACCAAGTTAAAAAATGAAGAAACCAAAATTTGAGAGATGAAGTGATTGCTGAGGCCACACAGGGCCAGAACCACATCTTCACACCTTTAAAAAGGTACAAGCTAAGGAAGTTCAATCAAAGAATCTCCAAAGTACATAGAAAAATGCGCATAGTACATTACTATAAAGAAGGAAAACTAACTTATTTACTTATGTACCTAGAGGATATATTTCTGGGAGGATTAAAAGGTGATTGCTGCAGAGAGGACAAGAGTAGATGAGAAGTTTTTAAATATATATCCTCTTGTATATTTTGATTTATTTTGCCCTCACACTAATAGCATATGCCTGTAATCCTACTTACTCAGGAGAGGCTAAGATCTGAGAATCAAAGTTCCAAGCCAGTCGAAGCAGACAGATCTCCAATTAATCAGCAAAAAGACAGAAGTGGATTAAGTGGTAGAGTACTAGCCATGAGCAAAGAAGCCAAACTAAAGTGTAAGGTCTTTAGTTTCAGCAAAAATAAATATAAATAAATAAATGAAAATCCTTAGGTGAGGTCAAGTGAGATAAAGAAAACATATGGTTAATTATAATGTACTTTGTGATTTTTTTTTGTTTCTTTTGTATGTTCTTCCCTCTGGTATAATCCCTGTTTTCACTTGTATTTGATACAAGATGCATCTTGTATATACATTTTTTAATTTGGGGAGGGGAAGAGAAATAACAAAAATGCTGAAATAAGGATACAGGATGACCCATTGTAATAATGAGATGTACAAGACACTATGTTGAACAGGAACTTTACAACTTTGGGGGGAGGAGGGAGGAGCTGGGGAGGTGGGGAGGAAAGAGATGGTAGGGGAAAAACAAGGGAGGGGGTAACAATGCTCTATAGGAAATGGACTCATTACCTTATGCATGTAATTGTAACCCCTCTGTACAGTATCTTTACAATAAAAAATATAAAAAAAGAAAACACATAGCTATTTCTTGGTAGAGAGATGGCAGCCAGTTCTTCTCTATGTACCTCTCTTGTATCTCAAACTTGAAAAAAAGAAAGTGCCTCTCCTTTTTTGTCCTCCAGCCACTCCACCCCCCTTGCTTGTCCACTCCTCTAGAAGGACCAGAATTGTTGGCACTCCCCAGTTTTGCTGGAGGTAGAGGAGGGGGGTGCTCATCCTTGGGCTTGAACTCAGGGCCTGGGTGCTGAGTTTTTTTGCTCAAGGCTAGCTTCTAATCTCAATACTCAGATCTCAGCCTCCTGAGTAGCTAGGATTACAGGTGTGAACCACTGGCACTGGGCAGTTTTTAACAGCAAACGTGAAAATAGAAACAAATTATACTGAGTTCTACCTCAGATAAGACAGAAAAATAATGCATTGGCAGTATGACAGATAAAGAGACACAAAAGGCCCTTTCCCTATTGCCTAGCACACAGTCTTTCTCACCACATAGCTTTAGTGTGCCCACCCTTCTCTTTTCTGTGCTCAGAATGGTAGAAAGAGGTAAGCTGGAGATGTCTAGGAAATTTGGTCCAAATTTGGCCCAGGAGTCTTTGGTGTACAAAGGAAGAAAAGGGAGAAAAAGTAAGACCAGTTGGGTTTTAATGTCTACATTTAAGCCAAATAAGAGAAAGCTCAGATGGTCTTTAAGGACTTTCTCAGCCTTGGGTTTTGGATCTTAGCCCTCAAGAATTGGCAAAATCCTCCAAAGATCAGAGTTCTCAAATGTGTTTCCTCAGATACCTTCCACACAGGGCTTTTGTACTCAGGAAGCTGTGAGAAGGTGGGGGTGGCCAAGGTGGGCCAAGGGTCTCCAGGGATCCTCCTGAAGTAGCTTAAACAGGCAGCACAATTCCCTCTTAAAACAGCTTAACATCTTTCCCAATGCTTCACTGCTTCCAACTGCTTCCTACGTGCAGGAGACGAGTGAGACGTGAGCTTTTGTGGAAAGGAGGAAGGGTCAATCAGTGGGCCTCTAGTGAGTAAGCAGGGACAATACTAGGGATGGCTGGAGACCAGAAATCTATCTATCCCCTTCTTACTGCATGACAGAGAAAATTTCTAAGCTTTTACATATATTTAATTAAGCTGTTACTTCCTTTAGCATTAGAAATCATTGTGTGGTAGCTTGGGGCCAGAGAGTACATTAAAATTTTTTTTTGTTTCTCTGTGTGTGCACATGTATATATACACATACACACATGCACATGTGCATGCATGTTGCCAGTACTAGGATTTGAACTCAGGGCCTCAAGCTTGAACTCTTAGCTCCTTGGCTTAAGGCTGGTGCTCTATCACTTGAGATACACCTCCATTTCCAGCTTTTTGCTGGTTATTTTGAGATAAGAGTCTCTCAGCTTTGTCTATCCAGGATAGCTTTGAACTGCAATCCTCTGATCTCAGTCTTCTAAATATCTAGGATTAAAGGGATGTCCAGCCATAGAGAATACTACGTAATACTATGTCCTCAGATTTATTTCTCCCTTCTCCCATTACCCTACCTGTAAAATGGACACAATAATGGCTTAACAGAATGTTATAGGGAAGTGAGTACAAGCTTCTTGGTTATCTCTAAATTACCTATGATTACAACCTAGATGAAATGTTAATATTCTCAGGAACAACATTCACTCAACATATGTGTATGGATATTAGGACCTATATATCCTAGCTCCTGACCCCTCTCTCAAAAAGCAGATGAAATGGTAATGAATACAGTTAGAATAACTTACTCTCCTGGGGCCATAGCTGGCATCTTAGCTTGCTACCTCTGGCAGGAGGCAGGCACAAGCATCCTGGCATTCCTTTTGCCAGTTTAGGCAGATAGCTTCCTTCTCTCACACCTGGATTCATGAGGAGCCCAAGCTATCTTACCACCTCAATATTACAAAACTTTTTTTTTTCCTCAGGAAGTCTAATGCAGCATTGAAAAAGCTGGAAGCCTGTGGCCCTCAGCTGTAATTCTAGCTACTCAGGAGGCTAAACTTGGAGGATCATGATTTACTAGAGAGACTCATCTCTGAATAATCCGCAAAAAAAGTCAAAAATGGCTCAAGCACATCAGCCTTGAGTGGAAAAAGCTATGAGAAAGCATGAGACCCTGAGTCAGGCCCCAGTACCAGCACGAAAAGAAAAGAATATCAAGAAAAACATCTATATGGGTGGGAGTAAACCTGGCCTGATCCTATGAAGGTGTTTTCCCTTGGCCTCCATTTTAGACTTTTCCTTCAATGATCAGGCCCATTTCTGGTGGTTATTAAAACAAGCTTTGTATTGGGAAGATGTGGCTTTGTGGAGAACAAGTACATCAACTCTTAATATATCCAAGCCTTGACATCATCTGTGGGTAATACTGCAAAATTTTCCAGAGCCCTAAGAACCAGACACAAAAGGGGAACCTAACTGTGTCATAGCCTAAGAACCTGAACTCATGTCTACTGACTTCAAGTCCAGAGCTGGCAAATGGTCACAAGGCTGTCACAATCAACAATAACCCAAAATCTTCAAAGCTCTGAAACTCAAAGGAAGTCTTGACATACCTTGATTACCTACTTCACTCTTTCCCACTCTTTACCCAGTCTAGGGCCCTCTGCTTTCAGTTCTTGCCTTTGGTACCAAGGGCCAGAAAGGCTTCCCCAGGACACCATGACCTGGTTTCTAGCTTGAGGAACTCTAAAAATAGCAGGTCCTCATTAGTGGGGCCAGATGGTCCAAGCTGCTATGTCTGGGGGCTGGGTTGTGGTCATTAAGTATACTGTAGATAGTCTAATGCAGATGATATCCAATGGGGTTTACTTTTATGTGTCCTATCACTTCTCCCTCCCATGTACAATTTAGACATATTTGGTTGGGTCCAAGTTATTTCCTTCCCAAGAAGGAACCTTAATATCTTATTACTTTAGGCTTTCTACAGTACTACTTCAATCATATCACCTTGCAATGGTTTGTAAATGGACTGGAGGATGAAGAGGCCAGGCTCACTCTTTGCATTGCTCAATGCCCATTTTCTTTCTCCATTCTTTGACATATATATCCCTGTTAACTTACATCAGAAGGTTCAGGTCTAAACCTGTTTTCTTTGTGGAGCCTGCTATGATACACACCATCTTTAGCATGTTATGTCTTGACTAACAGTTGTGAGGCTTAGAAGAAGAGTGGTGGTGAAACATCTTGGAAAAAGCACCTATGGCCACCAAATTCAGGAAATTAAAGAAATAAAATCTGAAACGAAGTTCTTTGTTCCTGCTTCAATTTGGGTTGATCTATGTATTTTGAAGGAAGGATGTTAGAAACAAACATGAGCTCACCAACCTCTCAAGCCTAATTTCAAGAGTAAAGAAGCCAGAGAAAATTGATGAAGGCCTACCAGCTGGGGCCAGTGTCCTGTCATACCTAATCATAACTATTTAGAAGAAAGGTACAGCTGAATGCCCCTAGATGTAGGAAATGCTCTGCCCATGGGTATCCAGGGTATGTGAGTATTGTCTCAAAGGTGTACTCAAATGTATTTCACTTGGGGAGAGCTTTATTTTCCAAATGCATTCCTAAGAACATACTTGGAAAATCCCTGATACTCAGGGAAGTATATTTCTACAGGGTAATGGAAGAGGCAATTTAAAAGATGCTTTTTTCTGGGCCTGTGAATTTCCTAAAAGCTGGACACTCAGTTCCTCCCCACCTCCCACCCCACATTTTGCATCTCTGCTCTTTGATCCTAGCCATTCCTTCCTGCAGTCACTTTACAATCACCTTGGGCTCCAGGAAAGATTAGGTTCACTGATAAACATCTTGTGTAAAAAGGCAAACTGCCCCTCACCAAGCAATGCTTTCTTATCATCTTGAAGAAAACAGTCTAAAACTAAGGAGACTATAATACTCCAGGTAACTGCTCCTCTTCTCCAGTAGATAATGACTTCTCAAAAGACAATGACTGAGCTAATAGTCAACCAGGTCACATCTGTGATTTGGGATTGTTTTTCTTCCAGTCCTTCTACCTATTTTGATCTGTGTCCAATGTCTGTACTCCAAGAAGATAACTAAAGGTGTACTGAAGTGCTGTTTTCTCATGGTTGTCATGTAACCAATCTATTTTCTAGGCCTTTCACCATGTCTCTTTATTTGGCATATGGGTGAATGGCTGCACCTAATTTGGGACTTCTGGACTTTAGGCCTGGAATCTAAACACTTGAGTGAATTTGATCAAGATGCATTGTACTCATAAAGTGCCCTGTTGAATTGAAACCTCTTTGTAAAACTACTTAATGTTTAAAAATTAAAGTTAATAAAAAGAAAAAACTTGGTTTGAGTAAGAGCATATCTAAGCAGAAATCTGTGTGTTCCATGCATATATAGATATACAATTGTGCCTTAGATATATCCATGTGAGTTCACACATGCAAATGTTGTATAAGAACACCTCTTGTATGTCTCTATATTTGTATCATGATTTTGCTGAGAATTTTCATGTGCGCAGGTACCATATGTATAACAATAGATATGCCTCAAGTATGCCAATGTGAAAATGTGTAACAACTGTGTATAAGTGATTTGTGTGTACATGTGGGTAGAAAACATGGTTAGGGGCTGGGAAGGTGGCTCAGTGGTAGAACGCTTGCCTTGCATGCATGAGGCCCTGGGTTCAATTCCTCAGCACCACATAAGCAAAAAGAAAAAAGCCGGAGGTGGTGCTGTGGCTCAAGTGGTAGAGCGCTAGCCTTGAGCTGAAGAGCTGAGGGACAGTGCCCAGGCCCAAAGTACAGGCCCCACGACCAGCAAAAAAAAAAAAAAAGAAAAGAAAAAGAAAACATGGTTAGATAATAAGGCTGAGTCAATTTTTTACCCCAACAATTTCTTTCTAACAGTTTTCCTTCAAAATACATAGATCAATCTGAATAGACGCAGGAACAAAAAACCTAGTTACAGATTTTATATATGTAACTTCCTAAATTTGGTAGCCAAAGATGTTTTTTCCAAGATGCTTCATTACCACTCTATTTATCTAAGCCTCACAACTATGAGTTAAGTAACCATAAGCGGAACACAGAGATAAGACAAGGACCGAAGAAGAACTCAGTCCTTGGGCTACTTCTGGCCTCTCCTTATAACTCAATTTTCCCAGAGTACTGTGAAAGTGGGTTCAATGTGTTAGTTCTTTTTCACTCTCTTATAGTGACTTCTCAGGTTGAATATCATGCGTTAATTCTAGGAGAAACCAGATATGTAGATTAGGACCTGCAGATGTCTTACCACAACTAGATCCCTTCTAGATATAAGCAAGCTCTTGGTTGCCTTCCTACACCTGCCAGTCATTCCAAATTCATTTTCCTAGTGGCCCACATAGAACTGGAATAAAAGGGATAAACATAGCCTCAAAGATGTACAATCCTCACCAAAGCCCAGGCAAAATAACACATGGTTTATCTAAATCATTCTTCTTTATGCTTTGAAATGACTGTGGGCGCTAGTAAGAGTAATGAGCCAGCTTTGAAGCTCAAGGCATACACTTCATACACAAGACCAGATAAATATGTGAAAAGAAAACAACCAAAGCAGAGCAAAAAGGGCTGCAGAATTTAAGGCAGCTTTTTCTGCACTTATCAAAGTTTCTCATGCATTCCTAGATAATAAGATATCCAGATGGATTTAACATAGATCAAATAGATGAATCTGAAGTGCTAATTAAAGGTTCAATGCCAACCTGGCCAGAGTTATCTAATGTCATCTATCTAATTATCTCTATCTTGACTAACATGCCTAGATAGAAGCAAAGTGCAAAAGGTATCTTGGTTTTTCAAGGGGTAGGTACTGGAGGTTAAAATTCAGGGCCTTGTGTGTGCTTGGCTGGCACTCAACCACTTAAGTAGTGCCTCCAGCCCTGCTTTTGGTTTTTGCTGGATATTAATATATATCAATATATAGTATTATTATATCACATACTTTCCTGCCCAGGCAGGCTTTAAATGGTGATCCACTGGATCTCAGCCTTCTGAGTAGCTAGGATTACAGGCATGGGCCACTAGTGCCTGGAAAGAAGGCTATTTTGAAATTCTTGCTCAAAGCTACCCAGTACTGGCAGATTGGTAATACCTAATATATGCTATGCTCCTCCTAGCACATCACTGTCTTTAAAAGAAGTAACACTGGGCTGGGAAGGTGGCTCAGTGGTAGAGCACTTGCATTGCATGCATGAGGCCCTGGGTTCAATTCCTCAGCACCACATAAGCAAAAAGAAAAAAGCCGGAAGTGGCTCTGTGGCTCAAGTGGTAGAGCGCTAGCCTTGAGCTGAAGAGCTGAGGGACAGCGCCCAGGCCCAGAGTTCAGGCCCCACAGCCAGACCCCCCCCCAAAAAAAAAGAAGTGACACTAACCTAAATCAATGAGCTTCAATGGATGAGCTTAAATTTCCTTAGCCACAAGATGGTCAAACAATATTGGCCTTACCTACCTTATAGAGTTATGAACAAAATCACTATTAGGAATAGAAAACTATACAATGGTTATCTCCATGACCTGCTCACAGAGCAGTGACACATTTCTAAACATAATGACAAAGATAAAGGTAGAATATCAATTTGTTCTACATAGATCATTGGTCAAAAGACTGATTTCTTAAATACCTTTTAATCATATTATGAAAATCCAGTAGTACTCAATTCCTAGCCAGGACCTGGAGGCCAAGGACTGGTTTGTATTCGCCAAGTGCCTTGGTGATTCTGGCCTGATGAATTTGAGAAAGCACTAAATAAAAACTATTAATTTGGGCTTTCTTCCAAGCTCCTTTTTTAGCTTTACAGGAGATAGGAAGAGAAAGCTGGTTTGCTATTCATAGTAACATGGAGAAAGGAGCTGGGAATAAATAAAAGAAATCTTTTTTTTTAATCCTATATCTTTCCAAGGGAAAACAGTAACAACAAAAAAGAAAGAGTCCTCTGTGCTATGACAGAGACAACTGAGGTACAAAGGCAAAGGATTCCTTCAAGGTCACTCAATGACTAGCTTCCAATCTGTAGCCCCTCTTTAATTGTGTGTGTGTGTGTGTGTGCGCGCGCGCGCGTGCACATGCTGGTACTGAAGATTGAACTTACGCTCTTGAACTCTTGCTTAACTTTTTCGCTCCAGGTTGATATTTCTCTGACTTGAGCCACACCTCAGCGTTCAGCCTTTTTGCTAGTTAACTGGGCAAAAGAATCCGAGACTTTTCTGCCCGAATTGGCTTCAACCGGGGAACCTCAGATCTCAGTCCTCTGAGTAATTAGGATTACAGGCGTGAGCCACCAGTGCTTGGTCAGCTCCTATATTTTTATGGAGGACCTACTTGGTGTCAGACCCGTCTGCCATTACTTATTTCTGTCTCAGGGAGGTCTCAGGGATTACCAACTCCAATTTATAGAAAAGAAAACTAAATCAGAGAGGCTGATTTGCCTAAAGTTGCAGATTCCTAGTTCAAGAACTCTGGTTTTCATCTCACTATACAGGCTCCTCAGCTACTTCTGTAGGGAGGAAAGACCAGAGTGGCTTGGAGCTTCTCAGGGGTCTACTAATTTAAATCCTTATGAGGTAATATACTAGCTCTAGCAATACTATATACTTGGGCCTGGTTCCCCAGTTTACACAGTGAGAGGATTAGACCCAGGATAGCTGTAGCATCCCTTTTATAGAAGATGTCTAGATGAATTTAAATTATACTGTACCTTCCAGAGCATGAGCCCAGACAAGCAAGCCGAAAGCAGCTATGTGGCCATGAGTCTTTGAGTCTCATTTTTCTCATCTGTGAAACTGAGATGATCCCTTCCCTATCTACTTTACAGAGCTACAGAGAAGTTCAAGTGAGACAACCTGTGAAACTCATTAAAAAGTATAACACCGTGTTCAAGACGGAGAGTCAAGAATCAAGTAAATATCCACTAGCCCCAGTTGTTTTCCTCTAAATCCATGTTGAGAGCCTATGCATGTTCTGTTTAATAAATGGTCTTGAGTACTTGTGTATAGGATAAACCTCTCAGCTGGTTTCAAGGTCCAAAGGAAATTAATAAATTCCTCTACTCCCCGTAGGTACTACAGAGAAAGCAGTGTCATCATTTTACCTCTGTTCTGAGCTCTCCCACCAAGCCAGCCTTCAAAGACCCTTCTAGAGATACCTGGTTCCTCCTGTGCCTCTATCCTAATGCCAAAACACCCAATGCCCAGCCCTCTTACCAGCCAGGATAGTTCACGGAGGGAGGAGGAAGAGAGTGGGTAGAGGAGAGGTTGTGGGAGGTTCAGCTAAAAGTAGCTGCTGCCTTTAGGCACCACATTCTAAGGGGGTGGGGGTGGGTTCTTAGCACATCCTTTCTAAAGCCAGCTGGGCATGAAGGTGCATGGCATCCCCTCCTCTAATGAAGGCAGGCAGGCGAGGAAATCAGCTGCCAGAGCCATTCTCAAAGCTGGCTATGGATGTACTGGGCTGGCCTCTTCTGGGCCCCTGAGGGTGATAGCTACTCAGCACAGGGCTGGATCCACAGCTCCTTGCCTCGGGAGATCTAATGTGGCCTATAGGAGACTCTTGCTGTTATCTCCATACCACTGCCTGGCACCCTAAGGGCTGCTGACAGGCCTGCTTCTCTCTGGAAAGTTACATAACACTCGTTTGCTGCTCTTAATTCTCCCAGCCTCTCATCAGCTTTCTTCAATCAAATCTGAAAGAGTATTCAGGCCTCTGATCTAGCCAAGAAATCATAGAACCAGAAACCTATTTAAGAATGTAACAAAGCCGGGTGCTGGTGACTCATGCCTATAATCCTAGCTACTCAGGAGGTTGAGATCTGAACATCTTAGTTTGAAGCCAGCTTGGGCAGAAAGTCTGTAAGACTCATCTCCACAAAAAGCCAAAAAGAAGTGGAACTGTGGTTCAAGTGGTAGAGTGCTAGCTTTGAGCTGAAAAAGATAAGGGATAGTGCTTAGGCACTGAATCCAAGCCACAGTACTGGTACAAACAAGGTCTCATAACCTGACTTATATAAACTACTTATAACAACAGCAGCAGCAGCAACAACAACAAAGAATTCAGGGGAGAAAAGGTAAAAAATTATGGTAGGCAAGGGCCTAATTTGAAAAGTCAGGCTCTCAGGCCCATTACTGAAACCTTGGGCTTTGCCTTAGTCTCCTCCATTGTAACGAAGGAGTGAGGCAGTGTGCTCTAGACCTGCCAGATATATTAATTTGCTAATAAGTAATTTTCTGGAGAGCCTAGCTACTTCAATGACAGGTTTGCCTCTATAATGTATCCATAGTATATCTATAGATGTCCCATCTCCTATGCATTAGGACTGAACTGGAAGAGCCATCCCTACTCCATTGACCCACTTCTTTAGTCTACATAGTCAATATGTTTGCTTGAACTTTGGGCTGTTGGTCTCTATCCCAGCCCATTTCAAACAGACTTACTATGATTTATCCTCTTTTATGTAAAGTTTCTTGCTATAAGTTCAATTGAAAAGATGGCTTTTCTATTGAAACAACTCCTCAGTTTAGTGGCAGTTTGGACAGAGGTATCCAAGTGGGAAAGGCTTTGATGAGAATCTATCAACAAAGCTGGGTGTCAGTGGCTCATGCCTGTAATCCCAGCAACTCAGAAGGCTGGGATCCAAGGATCTCAGTTTGAAGCCAAACTATGCTGTAAAGTCCATGAGAGTCTTATCTCCAATTAAACAGCAAAAGGTTGGAAGTGGAGCTGTGGATCAAATCATAGAGCTCTAGCCTTAAGCAAAAAAATCAAGGCACAACCTGTGTTAAAGCCCCAGTACTGGCACACACACACACACACACACACACACACACACACATCTGTCAACAAGGTATGTGGATCAAATCATAGAGCTCTAGCCTTAAGCAAAAAAATCAAGGCACAACCTGTGTTAAAGCCCCAGTACTGGCACACACACACACACACACACACACACACACACACACACACACACACATCTGTCAACAAGGTATGTAAAGAGCCAAAGCTTGAAACACACACACACACACACACACACACACACACACACACACACACACACACACACACACCTGTCAACAAAGTATGTAAAGAGCCAAAGCTTGAACCTAGAGGTCTGGAGGCCTTTTCCAGTGTTTTTCTCCTACTGCAGATCTGCCTTCTACTATGCAGGCACAAGTTTCCAACTCTCAATCTTGGTACTTAAGGGTGAAATTCCAATCATTGATAGGGGCCTTGCAATTAGCAGAGAGCAGTGATAAAAGCAAGAAGGAGCTGCACTCAGGCACATCCATCTCTTAACCTTTCTTCTTCAAGGTTTGACCTTTTCTCCAATGCCTGGCCACACAAACCCACAGTGAAGAGTAAACTGGAAGCACTGAAGAATTTGTAGTAACAAGACAGCTGGGTTCTAGGTCAGACACCATCACTTCCTACTGTATAACCTTGAGAAAGTTGCTTGATTGCCTGAGACTCACTTTTAGGTTTGAGGGAAAAATCAATGAAATAACTAGGGAACTGTAGAGATTCTTCTTCTTTCTTTCTTCCTCCTCCTCCTCCATCTCACCACTCCTTCTCCTCCCCCCCTCCCCCCATCCTCCTCATTCTCCTCCTCCTTTTTCTTTTGCTGGTCTTGGGCTTGAACTCAGAGCCTGGGCACTCAACCACTTGTGCCACGGTGCCAATTGTGGATTTTTCTGAGTAGTTTATTGTAGATAAGAGACTTACGGACTTTCCTGCCTGGGCTGGATTTGAACTGTGACCCTGAGTAGCTGGGATTACAGGTGTGAGCCACAGGTGCCCAACTGGGATTCTTATTATTATTTGTATTATTATTATTATTATTAGTAGTAGTAGTAGTAGTAGTGGTAGTAGTAATAGTAGGACTTTTTTGTGTGTGCTAGTACTGGGGCATGAACTGAGGACCTAGGCCTAGTCCCTTAAGTTTTTCACACAAGGCTGGTGGTCTATCACTTGATCCATACCTCCACTTGCAGTTTTTGGCTGGTTAATTGGAGATAAGATTCTCAAGGACTTTCCTGCTTGGGCTGGCTGTGAATTGCAGATTCTCAGATTTTAGCCTTCTGAGTAGCTAGGATGACAGGTGTAAGCCACTGGCAATAGTAGAAGTATTATTAACAGTGAAGACTTCTTAAGACACTTTAGGAAGGGGCTCTTCCTGGACACCCCAAGGTACTCCCATACTTATGAGACTCTGTATTCTCTGTTATTCATATGACATGTCTCTTTAACAAGCTAAATATCAAATTGGTACAGTAATGTTATTCAAATAAGTAAGGACTCCCTTCTTTGGGAGTCAGTGTTTACTCAAAGACTAGAACGGGCCTAAGATAAGTATAGTCAAGAAGGCAAATATAGGACTGGAGTATGGCTGCAGTGGTAAAGCATTTGAGTTCAAATACCAGTACAGAAATAAAAAGAACACAAACCTGCTACCCCATAACCATCCAGTGTCTCTAAACCTGCTTAATAGTAATCTTTGAATTATCTATCAGTTTTAAATAATAGCAATAATCATATTCAGCATTCATATTAAATATTAATCAAAAAGTGAGCATAGATTATCAGAATTGGAATAAAACTTTAAAGCTATCTTATCTAACCATCCTTATTTTACAAATGAGGAAAAAAATTCACACAGAACTAATTTGTCTGATGTCAACCAGCAAATGAGTAGAATCTTTCTTCCTTTTTTGGGGGGGGGGTGGTACTAGGGCTTACACTCAGGGCCTTACACTCTTGGCTTGTTTGTATTTTACTTCAGTGCGAGGGATTGAACCCTGGGCATCACTCATGCTAATCAAATGTTCTTCCCAAGCCCTACTTCCTGTGTACTTTAAACCACCTCTAAAACATTTATAGTGTGAAACACAACACAAATGCTATGCAAATAGTTTTCTTACTGCATTGTTTTTTTAATGTGGTTTTATTTCTGTGTTGTCATTTAACTTTTTTCCAAATATTTTTTATCTGTTGATACAATAGAATCTATGGTTCTAGGACACTGACTTAGTTTAAATCCAAATAGGTACCAAGCTACTCAAGTTGAGTCCTTCTTCAAATAGTCACAAGCCTCTAGAACTCATCAAGCTGCCACAATTTCTGGAATAAAATCTTAACATTTGTGAATCATGCCTATTCACATGTGTAATAAGCCAGACTCAGGCTGAGCTAATATTTCCTTTGTACTATTCCAGAGTAGTCATTCTCACCCCTGGTAAAACATTCCTATCACCTCAGGGAGCTTTTAGAAAAATATTAATGCCAGGACCTCACCATGCCCAACTCAATCAGATCTCCCCAAGAGATTCTGTGAATTGTTGTTAGTCCTGTTAACTCCCCAGGTGATTCCAAAGTATAGCCAGGTCAGAGAACCACTGTGGAAACAATTCAGCCAGGCAACAAGGCAGTTTCCTGAATTCTCGAGGCCGATGATGAAACACATTCTGTTTTAAAGCTACATCCATCATGTCCCACTTTTTCCAAAGAAAGGGAAACGCTACACATAAACAACAGTTATGACTGACTTTCAGCCACATTGTAGGCACAGTTAAGAAACATCTGGGCATTGAAAGAAAATAAGAAGCCCTGGAGCTGACAACCAGATTTACCAGAAATAAGATGCTAAGTACCATACACTGCTTTTTCTGATGGGACCATGGGTTTGGCAGATGATAGTTATGAATGGAACATATCTTGATGCCCACTGAGCACAGAACAAATCCCATATGATGTTATCCTATGGAAAAGTATAGCTTAATGGAGTCTGCACTAGTTGACCTGACATATAAAAATAACTGGCTCCAACTCTGAGAATGTGCTGTTGTCAGATGCCAGAGTAGCATTAACCTCATCATACTGAACACTTCTTTGAATCAGCAACATGACTAATACATATCCAGTTTTCAAATGATGCAATGCTAGAAGAAATTGCTAATCTGTTCTTTGAGATGAAGAAACAATTTTAAAACCCCCATGAGGCTAAAAACAATAGACAAACCAAATAGTTTAATTGATATAATGCTTAGAAGAAACTGCTTATTTCTTGCACAGCATGAAGAAAAAAAACAAAACCCATAAAAAGCTAGAATAATGGACTAAACAACAACAAAAAAAACAAGTTTGGTTCCAAAAATCTAAATTGTTTCAAAAAAGCCAACTTCACAAGAGGATTATACCAGACAGAAATGGGTTTAAATCTTTAAGCACAAAGAGTTAAAGCAGTGGTTCTTAATCCTGGTTGCATTTTTAAGTTACCTGCAGGCATTTTACATTTTTAAAGGCTTCCTGAGACATCCATGCTAACTAAACCAGATTCTTTCAAAGTATGACCTCACATAAGTATTTTAAAATCATCCCCCAGTGGTCTGGGGGAAGTGAGGGTTGGTCTGGTCAGTGAGGGTTGAGAAGCAACAAAAGGCTGAATTGTTAGACTTTCACAGACAAATAAAAAGTCTCTTCATCTGAGTACTAGTGGCTTGCACCTGTATTCCTAGATACAGGAGGCTAAGATCTGAGGATGCAAGTTTGAAGCCAGTCTAGGCAGTGAAGTCTGTGAGACTCTTATCTCCAATGAACCAACAAAATAGCCTTAAGTGGAGCTATATTCCAAGTGGCAGAGAGCTAGCTTTGAGCAGAAAAGTTAATGGACAGTGCCTAAGCCCTGAATTCAAGCCCTAGTAATTAATAAATGCACACATGTGCAGGTGTACAGACAGAAACACACAAAGTCCCTTTGTACTTGATCTTGGTCAAGTCAGGTGGTATGTGGAAGAGCACCAACAGTTCTAGAAAGGAATTTTTTTTTCTATGTTTGCTTGTTTAGGTGCTTTGATCAAACCAAAGGCCTTGAACATGCTAGACAAGCCTCTATCACTGAGCAATATCTCTATTCCTGGGCAGCACAAATACAGGAAAACATGTGCATTTCAAAGCAAAACAACTGTATCAAAACTGCAGTCCCCTAGCTACTCAAGGGGCTGAAATATGAGAATCACAGGTGGAAGCCAGACCAAGCAGACAAATCCATGAACCGCTTATCTCCAATTAACTAGCAAAAAAACAAGTGGAGGTGTGACTCAAGTGACAAAGCATCAGGCCCAAGCAGAAAAAGCCAAGCAAGAGCTGAAGGCCACGAGTTCAAGCATCAGTACCTGCATGTGTATGTGCGCGTGCATGTGTGCAAGTGCACGCACGTGCGCGCACATACACACACACATACATCACACAAAAAAAACCCCAGCAGTTCCTCTGATACATTCTGTATTTTAGGCTTCAACAAATCACACTGACTTTTTTACCTTGAAAATCTCAAATAACAACTTTTTTCTCAAGACTGATTAAAGCAAACTCATCTATATTCAACACAAAAAAGGAGCCTTTTATGGACTAAAGAACTCTGCTCAAAAGTGCTATACAAATAAGATATATTTAAAAAGCACTAAAAATGTAAGCATGTAAAGCCGAGGAAGCTAATTTGACTTAAGGGATGACTCACAGACACCTCCCTCACCATCTGACCCCATGTAGCTTCACACTAGCTGGGCATGACCAACTCTGACTCCCCCACTTACCTCCCTGTTGGAGAAGCAGACCCACTCTCATCCCAACATCTCAGCTTTTCTTTCCTCATCTATAAAACTGGGAATAACCACTTGGTGTGGCTGATGAGATGCACAAATTAAAAAGGATGTAAAATTACTTTGTAAAATTCACAGGCCCATGTGCTGACAAAGGGTTGTTAATACAGCCATTACTGTACTGTTTCCCAAGCCTTTTCTCTCATGGAGGCCCTTTCTCCCTCTCAGTTTTTTCCATTTTGACTATGGTCCCAGGGCAAGCATAAAATAAACTAAATAGATCCACCTATGGACAGCAAGGATACACTCTGGGGACATATTGAAAGACTAAGCTTTAATAAAAGATTCTTGGAAAGCCAGAGACTCAGTTGGCCCAGACAAGTTGCAAAGCTGGAAATCAGGACTACACCATCTAAAATTCACTTCCTCTAGCCCCATTTCTTGCAATAAAGCCAGATGCCTTGTGGGAGGTCTTCTGAGGAGGCAGTTAGTTTGGAAGAAAAGGCTTGATTTTCATGTAAACACATACTTTGGCACCATCCCTGTGATTCATATGACCTCTAAATGTGACATTCAACGCTGTGCATATTGACTCACCACAGGCAGTAGAGCACCTCACCAACAGATCTGTTGGGATCCCTTAGCTCTCTAGAAGCTGAATCTCATACATACAAGTGAGTGAAACTATTCATCAGGGCCACAATCAAACTTTCCCAATTTATCCAACCCTCCCCAGTTCAGAAACTACTGACCATAGCAAGAACTCCTCCCAAATTCCCCATCACAACTAGGCAGAGCAAGGTCCCCCCCCCCCAAGTTACAAACAAAATCAGAGCAAACTGCAAAAGCAGATGTTGCAGGTTCTGACAGATGGAGGCTGTCTTAAGAGAAGAAATGTACTGTTCAGTTTGTTCCCACTGAGCTATCGTTTATCTCTCTCTCTATGATGAAGCCAACATTTAGGGTGAAAAGAATATTTCTGAAGCTCTTCACACTGCCTGCACTGAAGCTATTCAGTGAAATGGACTAGTTAATTTTAAGAAGAGGATAGTTGGGTGAGAGGAATTTGAACTCATGAGTATTCTGATAAAACAGTCTTCACAGCTGGACAGCTGTGAATATGGTTTCTAGGCACTGGTAGGCAATGAGGGTTTTATTCTTTTTTTGAGGTTTCATTCTTTGTCCTCTCCCCAAGAGCATCTCTACAAGTCCTGCTGTGCTCCAGCCCTAGTTTATCCAAACAGTAGTGCCTGGTACTTTAAAGGGTGGGACCTAGAGCTCAGTGGGTACTGAGTAATGCCCTGGTTGCCAGGATACCAGTAGAAAGGCATTTAAAAAATTTCCTGGGTGGGGAACTGGGAACCAGAATCCCTGAGCTGGGATTTTGCCCCCTCCTAGTAGCAAAAGCTTATTTTCTACTCAAATGGATCAGAGAGGAGGGCAGGGAATAAGCTTTATCTGGAAAAGTTGGAACAAATCAGAGAAGAAAAGCCCTCTTCCTTACTTCTCACCTACTTACAATGGGGGCGTAGGAGGAAGCAGTGTCTGGGGAGGGAGGAAAAGAAGAAGGGGAAAGATTTAAAAGAGAAGGTAGGAGAGGGAGGAAAAAAGAAGACATGTTGAAATGCATAGACTTGTACTCTTCTGGGATGCATTTCTCATTTTCTCTCTCCCTTTCCCCCACTTTTTTCTCTTTTTGCATCTCAAGGAGAAATACCAAAACCTTTAGGATTCACACAGTAAAAAGTCACACTGCCACCTTTTGTTCTCTATTCCCCAAACACCCTTCTGGCTACTCTAGGGTGGCCTGCCATCTGTCTAGCAACATCCCCTCAATGCCTAGAGATGAGTGAATAGGGAAAATATGAACCCTCATCAGCTAAATTACTGATGTAGGGTTCATTCACGCTATCCCTCTAGCCTGAAGGGTTTTAGATAGTGGGAGGAGGATTGGCATGGGTGACAGTCATCCACCCAAGCACCATGTAAATCCTCACAAGCCCCAGAACAAGAAGGCCATCCAGAACTGTGAAACTCAATGCTGTCTTTCCTTATTCTTACCATAAGCCCCATCCATCCACGCTCAGGAGTGTTCACCCATATCCACCCACAAACATACTGCCATCACCCTATATATATACATTCCCAAAGACTTTCTGAAAAGAGTTTTCCAGGCACCCTGAAGAGAAGGCATTTCATGACACTACAGTCATAAACCTAGGTCAAAGCATAGCAACCTTAGAGACCTTCCTTTAGAGTGAAAAATGACAAAATGATTTCTAGTGTGGCAGTTCTCATTTCCTTACCACGCAGCTATACCAGAAATCCCTCAGGTAAACTTACTCTGCAGATACCAACAAACAGATACTCTTATCCCCTCTTCACGTCTATCACCCCTTGGTTAACAATTCATTTTCCTTTTCATTTGTCTTTGCAGTTCACCCTCTTTTGACTTCCAGTCTTATGGATACCCAAAATCACAGAATGCAAAAACTTGGAGGTCACCTGGTACGACCATTTCAAAATGTCAATGTTATAAGGAACCTCGTACGCACTGAGAAAAGAAAAAAATGCCCAAGGTCAAACAGCTGCTGAATGGAGAAAACTCAAGTCTGCAGCTGCCCAGCACAGACCTTTTTCTCACTCTCCAACTATGAGTGAAAACAAGGTGCCTGGATACGACGCAAGCTTACTTTAAATACTGCCTCTGAAACTAACATATTTTTTTAAAAGCTTTACTAGATTCTCATTGCAAAGGAACCAATTCTTGCCCCCTACCTCCTCCAGCAGTCCTCAAAAAGGGACTAAAGAATAATTAACAAGAATCAATGCCAGCAAACTTCCCAGATCATGCTTCTACCATGTTATCAAATGGGGGAGGGAGAGCGACTCAGCTTCTCGCCCACACCAAGTCAACCAGAGCCCAATTTAAGGTTCAAAACATCGACTGACGCCATTAAATAATACTGTCTGTTGGTTAGGACAATTTCAAGGGCCCCTTCACAGCCCATCTCCCTTCACAGTCATTTTCAAACAGATTGAACAACAGGACACAGAACTTCATAGCATAATGCTAAAAGATCTGCACATCACACATGAGCAGCTGCCCACATAAGTGTAGCAGGAGCATGTGTGTGGGCGTGTATGCGCCCTGATTCATTGCTACATGAGCCAGAGATGGCACTATTTCAAGTCAGGTAAGCAATGGAATGAGGGAGACCTGCCTACATCAGCAAGGGGGGAAAAAGTATTATGCACACTGGCATCACAGATAATTTTTTCCTAGTTTTGGCCAAGAGCTTTCTCCAACAGAAACTGAAATTTGAAAATAACAATAGCAATAATAAGATACACCACCACCCATGACCATATATGACAAGCAGACAACTTAAACTGGAAGGTTGCTTCCAGTTTATATATTTTCTAAGCTCTTATCTCATTATATAGACTCCCCCCTGCTCAAAACTCTTAATTTAGAATATTACATACTTTCAGTTCTGTGAATGTTTCAATTAGAGATCTCTTCTTTTAAAGCTTCAAATAAGAAGAAAACAATAGCACTGCTTTCTTCTCATTAGCGCTATCAAGTTCTATTTAAAAGGTAGTTCAAGAACATCATTGTAAATGAGATTACCCCAAAGGAGCCATATCCAACATTATTATTCCCTAAGTAAGACAAAACACTGGCTTTGGGTTTTTTGGATGAGACACAGAAAAAAAGCCTTCAAACTCAAAATTCAGGGACACAATTTCTGGGAAATGAAGCCCAAACATCTCAAAATCCTCTCTAGCCAAAGCAAAGATCACAGTATATACTTTCAGCTCTTATTTCATGATTCTAAAGAAAGTGACATACTTGAAGAAATGTTTTAAAGTTGGCTTCATTCCAAATTGGATAGCCCTGGACAGCAAAATTAGATTCAAAGGACACTGTCACCAAGTGCCAGCTCAAGGTACCCACCGCATCACTTTCCAAATTTCTGCTTCTCAATTAAGACCAAAGAATCATTTTCCCCAAAATCAGTATCTCGCATCAATTTTTCACCTCTAAAGATGCATAAGATTGTCTTTTTTAGGATGCGGAAACTCATCATGCTCTTCCACAAACCCCTTCCCCCACCCTATCCCCCCAAACAAACCCAAATGCACTCCTGATGGCAAGAGAAAAATTTAACTAAAATTCCCTAAATGAAGTTTAAACGTAGTTTTCAACAAAATGAGTTGATAAGACACCAAAGAGCGAAGCCACTGTTTAAGGACGCCAAGCTTGCTCTATGAACGTCACATACATGAAGAATGCACACACTCGCATGCATACTAAATAGAAAATAATATTTCAGTAGCAACAATTTCACTCAAGCAATAAGCAACTACACACTCAGGCATACTCAAAAGACAAGACATGACAAAAGATTTAGGGAGAGGTAATATACCAACGTCATACATATCACAGCGAGGCCATGTTGAAGCTCAAAACGATTTGCCCCCTGAGTAAGAAAGCTTGCTCTTTCTCTCCCTCTCTTTCCCTGTCTCGGACTGTTTCTCTCTCTCTCTCTCTTTCCCCCCCCCCTCTTTTTTTTTTTTTCTCGGTGGCTCTCGGGATGAAATCAAAGCAAGAGTTCGTAACAGCTCAGGTGGCTGGACTCCATTCAGCGAGTTCCCAGGAAAAACATGAGTATGACATTGACAAGCAGGAGGACTACAATCACAGCAAAAACGACTACAGTTTGCACATCCAGGGTCATGGTGCAATGCAGAACACTGTAGTGTTCCAGGTGGGGGGCCGGCAGATTGGGAGATGTCAGTCTCTGTTCTGTCAGACTGTCCATACAGCCACCATGCTAGAAAGGAGAGGAGGAAGTCGGAGGGGGTTAGGGATGGTTTGGGTTGGGCGCCCGAGTTTGGTAGGGTGGGGGAGGGGGGTTGAAGACAGGGGCTCTTGTTTCCCCCCTTTCAGGATTGGGCTGATCTTTCTTCCCTAGCTGAGAAATCTTAGCTTGTGCTGAAGACCGCAGAGTCCAGCATTCTCTCTCGGGCGCCACAGAAAAAGCAAAATCCTGGTTTGCAAAGGGAAAGGCGGGGGAACCTATCAGAGGTTCTCCGGCGCCTTCTGTCTGTCCCGGCGTGCGTTTGTCCGTCCGCCTGCCTGGCTACCAGTCAGTCTCTGTCTCCCCTATTCTCTAGTCCGCTCGCTCTCTTCGTGGGATTCCCGGCTGCCAACCACTCTTTCTAGCCCTTCCTCGCTAGCCCTCTTCCTCTCCTCTCCCCACCCCCCACCTCAGCGGGTAGGCTGCCTTTTTATTCACGCAGAGACTGCGGGCGCCTGCGTGAGGCGCTGACAATGGCTAATGACACACTTGTTGGCCAATAAGGATTGCTGCAGCTGCGCGTTCGTTGCTTGGAGGCGGGACTTAAACTAGCATGCTAGTCGTGCCAGCCAATCGGAAGACCCCAGACTCCCAAAGCTGGCTCGCTCCATTCTGACTAGCGGGAGCCACCAGCAGCCAGTTTTGGCTTGGGGGTGGAGGAACTGCTTGGGGGTAGTCTACTGTGGGGAGGGAAGGAGGCATAAAAAGAAGTGGAAGGAGGGGAGGTAGAGGACCAAAGGGGATGAAGAGAAGCGGGTATGGTAAGCAGAGTGAAGACGCATTTGGAGAGATCATGGGAAAGAGCAGGAAGAAAAAATTTGAAGGTGGAAGAAATGGCATATAGGAAAAAACTGAAGGGGGAGGAAAAAGTATAATTAACGATGGGGAGAGTCAAGCGCCAGTGGGTCACACCTGTAATCCTAACTACTCTGGGGGCTGAGATCTGAGGATGTGGTTGGAAGCCAATTCTGGACAGGAAAGTCCGTGAGACTATTTACAATTAACCAGCAAAAAGCAGGAAGTGGAGCTGTACCTCAAGTGGTAGAGCACTAGCCCTGAGCAAAAAAACTCAGGGATAGCACCTAAGCCCTGAGTTCAAGTCCCAATTCTGAGACAAAGAAAGGGAAAAGGAAATGTGGACAAAAGATAGGTAGGCAAAACCTAGAGGAGCGCTTTTTGGACCCTGTGTAACAAAATATACTTTAGGCCACTGCCTAGAGAATTTTTAGACAACTCATAATTAGCAATAAAAATTCTACAAACCAGTTCTGTGGAGAACCACACTGACAAATTACCTAAAATCCAGTTTTATTTGGGTTTCTCTCTTTAAAAAATTATTGTAAGTATCTCTACTAGACCATTTAGTATCTAATGGAGCTGCCCTGGCTCATGCTTATCCTAATTATGGATGCTTCATGCAGTGACAGTGCACATGCACTCTTCTACAGTGCTGGATACTAAGAAGGAAATCCACTTAGGACTTAAATATTTACCATGGACGAACTTCTATAGAACTTGTTTCAAATCAGCATCCAGTTCAGTGTTGGTGAGAGCCTACAAAAAGCAGGCCCTCAACTATCAAATTTATGTCTAGCCATAGTGCTCGGGTTACAGTGTTATTTTTCAGTACCTCCTTTCCCATCTCTGGGCTTTGGTTCTATCACACAGGACTTAACACTTATCAAAGAATTCAGGGAAACCTCATTTCAAAAGGTACAGTTGGGCACTGGTGGCTCACACCTATAATCCTAGCTGAAATCTGAGTGAGGATCATGGTTCAGCCCAGGCAAGAAAAGTTCATGAGACTCTTATTCCCACTTAACCATCAAAAAGCTGGAATTGTAGCTGTGGCTCAAGTGGTAGAGCACCAGTCTTGGAAAAAGCTAAGGGACAGTGCCTAGGTCCTGAGTTCAGGCCCCAGTACCAGCATACACACACAAAAATAATGAAATAAAATAATTCACTCCATTTCCTTCCAAATTTAACAACTGAAGCCTCAAGTGTTACCATATTAGTTCCTCCCTGAGAATGAAAGGTTAAGGTGAGTTCCATTTGTATCTTGCCAGTGTAGGTCATACAACTCAGGAAAAGGGATGTGTTTGGGAAAATGTGGTAAGTCTCATGAAAAGGTGGTGAACTATTTGACCTCTACAGGTGTAGAAAAGATCTTAGAGAAATTAAGAAAGGAAATGGAAGAAAAATAAAGAATAAAAAAATACATTCTAGAAGGACCTTTGTAATTATTAATAATGAAAAGGCTACCAAATAGAAGAAGACATTTTAATGTACAAACAAACATGGGGTGATAATAAGTGTGTGATTATATGAATCAGACTCATAAATGGTAGAAATTTTAAAAGTGCTGTACATTGAATACAGGTTCCGAAGTCCTAGATTCCAAACAGCCTAAAGTTGTTATTCTAACTGCAAGGCATTACAACAAAATGTTGAAAAGAAAATATTTAAGATGTCTTGAATTCTGTGATGGGACTTCCTGATACACAGAAGTTGACAGACTTACTCAAGATCACACCATACAAGATGGAAACTACAACCAGATCCCTTGACTCCTCGTTCAATAGAGTTAGCCTAAGTGTAACCTGAAATGATAATATTATTCTGGGAGTCACCTCCTAATCTAGTTTACAACTGACAGAATAAAACATGCCTTGCTGCTTCCTAGCCTGACCTTATATTTTAAGAAGTTTATCTAAATTCAGAAATATTTTTACATGTTTTAAAACCCAGGGAACATGTTATGGAAAAAGTACTTATGATTTGAAACCATGTTTTTATACCAGTACTGGGGCTTGAACTCAGAGTTTCACATTCTTACTTAGCTTCTTCACTTAAGGCTGGCACTCTATCACTTGAACCATAACTCCACTTCCAGCATTTTGCTGGTTAACTAGAGATAAGAGTCTCTTAGACTCCCCTGTCCAAGCTTGCTTCCAACAGTGATCTTCAGATCTCAGCCTCCTGAATTCTCTGCTAGAATTACAGGCCACGAAAGCAGGGCCATAATGGTAATTATTTGGAGGCAACTGGAACTTTTCCTCCTCTGTGATAGCTTAGAAATCTTCAGATCCAATTGTATTCATGAATTTCCAAAGATCCTTATAAGAATGAAGAGATTTTGGAATCTATTTTGAGTACATATAAAAGTCTATCAGAAATCATGTCTATAAGGCTGGGAACGTGGCTCAGTGGTAAAGCTCTTGCCTTGCATGCATGAGGCCCTGGGTTCAATTCCTCAGTACCACATAAGCAAAAAGAAAAAAAGCCGGAAGTGGCGCTGTGGCTCAAGTGGTAGAGCACTAGCTTTGAGCTGAAGAGCTGAGGGACAGCGCCCAGGCCAAGAGTTCAGGCCCCATGACTGGACCCTCCCCCCCCAAAAAAGAAATCATGTCTATAAATGAAAAAATGTATTTTAACCCATATTTGATGATGTTAAGGAATTATTAATTGTTTAAATGTGATAGTGATCTTTTGGTCAAATTATGCAAACAGAGCTACTGGGGGAAAACTTTATGACCTTGGACTTGGTTTCTTAAACATGATATGAAAGCACAAGCAATCAAAGAAAAATGTACACAAACTCACTGGGCATCAGTGGTTAATGCTTGTAATCCTAGCTACTCAAGAGACTGAGATCAGAAGATCAGTTTAATGTAGCCAGCTTTATTTCTTATCTTTCCAGTTAGATAAGACTCCAAGTAGATGAGACTCATACTTTTCCAGTTAGCAAAATGCCAGAAGTGGAGCTGTGGTGCAAGTGGTAGAGCAACAGTCTTGAGCAGAAAAAGCTACGCCACAAATCCTGAATTCAAGCCCAAGTACTGGCACCAAAAAAGAGAACAAAACAAAAACCGCTAAATGGGACTTTTTAAATGTTAAACTTTAGTATTTCAAAGAGCACTACCATGACTGTGAAAGGTAAACCCAGAGTGGGAGAAATATTTGCAAATAGTGTATCTGATAAGAGACTTGTTTCTAAAATGTGCAAAGTCCATTTATAAAACAAGTAATACAATTTCAAAATTTTCAAAAGATCTGAATAGAGTTTTAGCCAAAGAAAGGATCAGTTGAGCATATGGAGAAATATTCAATATGGTTAGTTATCACAGAAGTTCAAATTAAATGCAGAAAATACAAATGAAGGATATTTACCACAGCATACTATAATGTGACTACTATTTACACACTCTCAAATGGCTTTAATAAAAGTGCCAGATAAAGGACAGAGATGTAGATGATTAAAAAAACCACATACTTGCATAGCATTCAGAGACCTTGGGTATCATTCACAGCACTGCCATAAATGTGGGATGGAAAGAAGGAAGGAAGAAAAGGAAGGAAGGAAGGAAGGAAGGAAAGAAGGAAGGAAGGAAGGAAGGCAGGCAGGCAGGCAGGCAGGCAGGCAGACAAATTATAAGTGTCATGGAGGCAGTGGAGAAATTTGAACTATTTGAATTATTAAATTCACCTGGGAATATAAAATTGTAGAACTGCTTTGTAAAACTGTCTAGCAGTTCTTCAAAAAGTTAAACACAGAATTACAATTTGACCCAACAAATCCATTACTAGGTATATACCTAAGAAATGAAAACATATCAGCACAAAAACTAATGCATGGATGTCCTATAGACATGATAAAAATAGTAAAACAAAAAAGTGTAAATAATTCAAATATCTACCAACTGATAAATGAATAAACAAATGTGGTATATCAATACATTGGATTATTATTCTGCCAAGAAAATAAAATATCGATAATGCTACAACATATAAGAACTTTGAAAATATTCTGCTAATAGAGGGGCAGATACCAGATACCCAAGATTTTCATATGACTGTGTTTATATGAAATGATCATATACTTAAAATAAGTACTATTACATAAGTACTATACATAAGTGTATTTATGTATTTGCTAGGTTGCAATGTAAAATATTTTTTTCTCTAGACAATGGTCAAAATAGTTGTGACAGATTCTAGCTATTATGAGAACTCTGTAATGCTAGCAACTAGAATCTTTAACTAGAAAAGTTCAATCTTAACATAGCTTTACTTCCTCACAATCTTTTGACCCATCTGTAAGAGATGCTTAAAAGCTGCTTTTTTTTCTGGGCCTGTGAATTACTAAAAGCAGGATAAAAGTTGTACACCCAGCTCTTCACTTCGCATCTGGGTCCTTTGTTCTAAGCCATTCTATCTTGCTGTCACCTTGGACTCCAGGAAGGACAGGATTTACTGATAAATATCTTGTGATACAAGGTATACTTGTCCCTTAGACAGACAATGCCTTCTTACCATCTGCGGTGATCAGCAAAACTGCCCAAAGAAAGTGAATGCCCAAAAAGCTCAGGAAAACCACCCATCAGGCAACAGTGACTGATTCATTCCTGTCCCCCACCTCAAGTGATAAAGCTATAACAGCTTCTCCAAAACCCTTCCAGAGTCAAGACAGTGATAATGGTCAATTCCCACTGTGAGTGGGAATATTTAACCATTATGAATACCCTTTGCCTCTGTCTATTTAAGTGTATACTTCATATCTGTACCCCCAAGATATGGCTGAAAATACTGTCAGTATGAAGCAAAAAATGCTAAGGGACAGGATGCCAGGACCTGAGTTTAAATCCCAGTACCAGCACAAAACCAAAAAACAACCTTTCTTCTCCTGAGTTCTGTCTTTGGGAAAATCAAGTCACATGCTGAACTACGTCAAAATCTATCCATAAACCCTGCCTTTATTTCACCTTGCCAAAAGCTAACTGTTCTTCAGATCCTGTTTAATTTTATTCTTCCTCAATCTCTCAATCTCAATCTCTTCTTTCAATCTGTCACTTGATCCTTTCTCTTCCTGCTGCTAGCATTAATCAGATCCCCATTTTTTCTGATGTTTTATCACTTACCATGTGGTTTCTTGTGCTGCTCTCTCTCCCCATTCAGCTCCTATTCTCTGGTCCAAATTATCTTTCTGAAAAGCACTTCTGCTACTATTAATTCTCTGATGGATACTGCAGATTATTTGTTAAAGATATATATTGTCGGGCTGGGAAGTTGGCTCAGTGGTAGGGAGCTTGCCTGGTGTGCATAAGGCCCTGGGTTTGATTCTTCAGCACCACATAAGCAGAAAAAGCCGGAAGTGGCACTGTGGCTCAAGTGGTAGGTTGCTAGCCTTGAGCTGAAGAGCTGAGGGACAGCACTCAGAGTTCAGGCCTCAAGACCACCACCACCAACAACAACAACTATATCTTTATATCTATCTATCTATCTATCTATCTATCTATCTATCTATCTATCTATCTATCTATCTATCTTGTCCAAACCTACATTCCTATATTGTTGAAAAGCTAAAAGCTGAAAACTATTTCCCAGGCTCATTTACAGTCTATTTGGATGTGATAAATTTCTGCCAGTAACAGAAACATCACCAATATTAAAAAAGAGGTGGTAGGCAAAAACTGTCTTTGATGCTTCTGTTAGTAAACACCAGAGACACTGAATTTTTATTTTTTGTGTTATCATAAATGCTAGTGTCTTCACTAGTTCTGAGGATTTTGTGTATGTGCTAGTATTGGGGGCTAGTACTGGGGCTAGTAATCAGGGCCTTGGTTACTGGCCCTGGGTTTTATTGCTTAAGGCTGGTACTCTACCACTTGAGCCACAGATCTACTTCTGGGTTTTTGGTGGTTAATTGGAAATAGTCTCATTGTCTTTCTGGCCTGTGCTGGCTATGAACTAACATCCTCAGATGTCAACCTCATGATTAGTTAGGATTACAGGCATAAGCCCTTGGAACCTGGTAGTTCTGTGTATTTTTCAGAGCTGGATAATGAAACTTTTTTTTTTTTGCACCCCAGGATCTGGCATATAAAATGATAACCAAGCCAATAGTTAGGGCAATGACAGCTTCCAGATTCCCAGATCACAGATAAGGTGATATACTCCCAGAATCCCTGATACGTCACCTACTTGTATCTGTCACAGATAGCTGCTACTCTGACATTGGTTGTTTTGACTATTAATGGAGACCCAGAATAAAACTTGTTCCTCCAGCCCATAATCCACCAATTTTGTATGCACTTGGTTTTCTGTATTGAGACATGTTCTGCTAAAAAGAACTAGAGTGCTTTATTTTCTGCAGCTGAAAATTGATTTACATAACTCCTCTGCTCAAATGCCTTCAATGGCTTCCCTACTGTTCTTAAGGCAAATTCTGTAGCATGACATACAAGGTCCTGCCCACAGGGTGTCCTTTGGCCTCTAATCTCAGCTCTTACCAATGGTCTTATTCTTTTTCTTTTTTTAGTCCTATAATAAAAGCTTGTTTTATTCATTTTGTGTATGTTGGTTCATACATAGTAAATAGTTTCATCATGACATTTTCATATAGAACCTTGAGCAGTTCTAATAAGTAAGTACCAGGGTATTATGCCTCATGGTTTAGTTAAACTATTGCTCTCCTTCTCCAGTCTTCTACTTCCTTCAGAATGCTTTCTCTACTATTTCCTTCCTTAAAATGCTTTGGATGGCCAGGTGCTGGTAGCTCATGCCTGTAATCCTAGCTATTCAAGAGGCTGAGATCTGAGGATCACTGTTCAAAGCCAGCCCCGGCAGGAAGGTCTATAAGACATTTAACTCCAATTAAACAGCAAAAAGCAAGAAATTGAGCTGTGGCCCAAGTGATAGAGCTCCAGCCTTGAGCAAAAAAGCTAAGGGACCATGCAATCAGGCCCTGATTTCAAACCCCAGACCAGCACCAAAAATGCTCTAGATGATATTTTCTCTCCTATTGGACCCTGTGTTTAGCTTGGTGAAATCCTCACTCAATTCTATTGTAATTGCTTCTTGTTTATACAATTCACTGGACTATAAAGCTGGGAGTATAGAGACCATATCTGTCTTGTTAATTTCTTTCTCTTCTACACCAAGCACAATGCCTGATAGCAGGTGCATCAAAAACACAGTGCATGAATTGTCTCTACTCAAAGAAAAATATCTTCCAACCAGAGAAGGAAAGACTTTATGCTACCACAGAGAAAACCTAAACCTTCTTATTCTGGGTTCCCAAAGAAGAAAAGCAATTTGTCCATGATTATTGTTAGCAGAATGGAAACCAAAATCCTTCCACCTAGAGACTCAAAAGTACTTTTCTAAGCTGGGCACTAGTGGCTCATACCTGTAATCCTAACTACTCAGGAGGGTGAGCTCTGAGGATTATTATAGTTTGAAGGTAGCCCAGGCAGTAAAGTCCATGAAATTTTTGTTACCAAATACCAGCAAAAAGCTAGAAGTAGAGCTGTGGCTCAAATGGTAGAGTACTAGCCTTGAGCAAAAAAGCCAAACAAGCAAAGCCCCAAGTTTAAGCCCCAGAACTGGTACACACACAAAAATGTACTTTTGAGAATTCACCAGATCTCACTCTACACGAATTTGTGTATGGTTAGTTTTCTAAGTGGCCGTTCAACTGTGTTCATATTTTTACAATAAAGCTAAAACTAAAATCAAAACAGAATCTTCTACATTTTCAATGGAAATATCCTCACCTCCAATCTATCCCTTCTTCTGACAGGTATGAAGGTATCAAAAAATCTCTTATTGTATCACAAAACCAATTACATCCAGTACAACATTTACAATCCCTTCTACAGCATTGTGTTCATCTAGTATCAGCTCCATGGGCCATGATGATGAGAAGATTCCTTCATCCCAAGACAACTCTTTAATCTTTGAGACCATCTCAGTTGTCAGAAAGTTCTTCCATTTCTATGTTCCAGATGTTATCACTACTGTTGATACCACCACAGACAGATGAGAAAGTAATCATTCCATGAGAAGGCACAGAATAGAAATACTCCCAAATTTACACTATTTTTCAATACACAAAGGCAGTTCAACAGTAGAATACAATAACTGTAAACATTAAATTCTTTTTTTTTTTTTTTGCTGGTCATGGGGCCTGAACTCTGGGCCTGGGCGCTGTCCCTCAGCTCTTCAGCTCAAGGCTAGTGCTCTTCCACTTGAGCCACAGTGCCACTTCCGACTTTTTCTGCTTATATGGTGGTGAGGAGTTGAACTCAGGACCTCATGTATTGAAGTCAAGCACTCTACCACTCAGCGACCTTCCCAGCCCAACATTATATTTTTAAAAAGTGATGAGCATTGCTCCAAGTCCTCTATTTTACTTCATATGTATATAACCATATGAGATAATCTTCTATTATTTCTCTTATTTTACAGATGAGAAAACTGGGGCAGAGTGAGTAGAATCCATATAAGCCCAGACTGGCTCTAGAGCCTTTTCTCTTAAACACAATGCTATACAAATGTCCCTAACTGACATGTCTCATCTTTCTATAGCATCTGATAAGACATGTCCTGGCTGGGTCATAGGAATAAACCATTTCAATGTTGTAACTTGGATCCCAATGTCTGGCCTTTCCCAAATCTGAGATCTCTTAGATCTGAAATCCTTGCTTTGTTGTAGGGAAAAAGCAACTTTTGACTGTCCTTTGCTTCTTCTTCTTTTTTTGGTCTGGTCGTGGGGCCTGAACTCTGGGCCTGGACACTGTCCCTCAGCTCTTCAGCTCAAGGCTAGTGCTCTACCACTTGAGCCACAGCACCACTTCTGGCTTTTTTCTTTTTTCTTATGTGGTGCTGAGGAATCGAACCCAGGGCCTCATGCATGCAAGGCAAGCGCTCTACCACTGAGCCACCTTCCCAACCCTTGTCCTTTGCTTCTCTTATTTCAAATAGCTCCCAAAGACTCACTTCCACCCAGAAGCACTCCCAAGCAAGGTCTTCCATTTTGTCCAGTCCCTTCTTACTTTGCTACTTGCTCATTTGCATTTAATTCTCTCCCTAGCTACCCCATTAGGGCACTTGCCAAGGCAGTCTACAGATTAACCTAATCCTGTTTGTTTATTGTCTTGGTTACTTATGTAACCAAGCTGGCACATGCCAGCTCTGTATAAGAGACTCAGCTTCTTGAAGACTAGAACTCTTATTCAATTCCATTTATTCAGAACAGTGATTTCCACTCTTTCAAAACCAGTTCAATTCACTAAGTACTTATTCTGACAGCTAGGAGGTACAGAGAGGCTCTCAGGGAGCTGACAAGTTTAGCAAAGACAAGCAATGATACACATAATACCAATGACATAAAGTAAGTGTCCTAGGCATAATCAGATAACAAAACTGCTAATGATTACAGAGTGAATCATAGACTTTCATGTTCAAGAGAAGAAAAAGATAATCTCTTCTCAACTTCCCTACAAAGGAATCCTCACTATAGCATATATGACAGTGGTGGAAATATTTCCAATACACATGATGTTCTTACTAACCCAAGCCCTTGGCATATTTGTTGCAGCAACAGTTGGTATTCAAAAACTGCAGCAGATAATACTTTGTGTGGCAGATTTCTTTACATCTTACATTGAGTCAGCAAGGCTATACCTTGGTCCTCATTCTTTCATTACTTTAGCTATTAAGTTGTGAAACATAGGTTTATAAAATGCTAACATTATACTTTAAGTGCTGGGCTACAATAAAAACAGTCTCTGCATTCCTTCATGAGTCTTGCATTTTATAAAGGTAAACAATAAACCGATAAAGCATTATATAATAATTCAGGTAGTGTAATGGCCATGAGAAAAAAGGGATAAGTGGAGAAGGATGACTGCTGTGGTACAATGTTAGAATGGGTGGATAGAGGATAGGGCATTTTGAGAAGGTTAAAAAGGTCAACATGTAGATAGCCAGGAGAAAAGTCTTCATGCAGAATTAAATTCAGGATTGTATTGACTGTTTCCCTCTCCCATAAAACTCTACTCCCCATCACCTATTTATATGCAACCTAGTTGTATGTGTGTGTGTGTATGTGTGTGTGCGTGTGTGTGTGTGTGTGTGTGTGTGAGAGAGAGAGAGAGAGAGAGAGAGAGAGAGAGAGAGAGAGAGAGAGAGTTGTGTGTCTGTGTGTCTATGTCTGTGGTTTGTGTGGTGTACCAATACTGGGACTTGAACTCAGGGCCTTATGCTCTCACTTGGCTTTTTCCACTCAAGCTGGTATTCAACTTTCAGCTTTTTGCTGGATAGCTAGGGATAAAAGTATCTCTGAGTTGCTTACCAGGGATAGTTTTGAACCTTAGTCCTCATATTTCAGCCTCTTGTATAGCTAAGAGTACAGGCATAAGACATTGGGCTGACTCTAATTGTCTTAAACTAATGACCCAATGGGAGGGTGAAACTGGGGGAAAGCAAAGGAGGGGGGGTGACAATTTTTTATAACACCTTAATAATAACAATTAAAATTATATTAAAAAGAAACAATAACCCATTATATGCTCAGGGCACCATCTGGGACCAGGTCAGTTCCTCCTACACCTTCAGCAACACTGTTGAAGATTTAAAACAGCCAATGTTTTATTTTAAACTAAAACTGAAGATGGAGCTGGTGGTGTGGCTCAAAAGATCATACACTTGCCAACAGCATACACTGTGCTCATGAACTTACATGTTGAATTGAAATCTCTGTATAATTCAATAGATAGATAGATAGATAGGGCACAGCTTTTTGAAATTTATGGAAGTTACAAAACTAATCACATAGATATTAACATGCAAAGGGAACTTACATCTAAAAGTTTTAGCATCTCACACATACTCCTTTACTCTTTTCGTTGTGCCAGGAGCTTTTCAAAGCATTACCAGGTCACCTTGAGCATCAATAAATTTGGTGAATGGAAGCTTATTGATACCTTTTCTAATGAAGAATTAACAAAAAGTCCTGTGTTGAAAGTCAGGGAGGTGACAGTCCTACCTCTGCTCCTTATTATCACTTCAACCTGGATATCTGGATATATATAGTCCAAAGAACTTAAAGCAAAAAGCAATCCAGGTGCCAGTGGCTCATGTCTGTAACCCTAGAAGGCTGTGATCCTACTCAGGAGACTGAGATTTGAAGATTGCAGTTAATCTCATATTGGGTAGACAAATGTGAGAGAGTATTATCTCCCATTAACCAGCAAAAAGCCAAAAGTAGAGGTATGGCTCAAGTGATAGAGCACCAGCCAGCCTTGAGTAAAAAAGCCAAGGGAGAGTGTGCCCTGATGTCAAGCCACATTGCTGGCACACCCACACACAAAAGTGAAAAGCAATCAGCCTGAGAAAGGAAATGTACAACACACTACTGTGAAAGAGCTTAAAGGCTATGATGAACTCCATGGAAAACCTTTGTGCACACAAGTCAGGGGGGAATGTTAAGGAGGAATTGGTTTAAGGAATTGACTTTGAACTTATAGTAGATGTCTTCAGACACATGAGAGGACTATAGCTTACAAAGTTCCAGATTTGTTTTTATTTCTATTTTAGTTTTTGCCTGGCCAGAGTGTAACACCCTAACTAATGGGTAGAAGCCCATTTGCATTCAAATTGAATATTGGCCTTTGAAGCTTCAGAGTGAGTTTCCTGTTATTAAAAATATTCCATCAGCGGGACTGGGAAGGTGGCTCAGTGGTAGAGTGCTTGCCTTCCATGCATGAAGCCCTGGGTTCGATTCCTCAGCACCACATAAGCAGAAAAAGCCAGAAGTGGCGCTGTGGCTCAAGTGGTAGAGCACTAGCCTTGAGCTGAAGAGCCAAGGGACAGTGCCCAGGCCCAGAGTTCAGGCCCCACTATCGACCAAAAACAAAAACAAATTCAAAAATATTCCATCAGCTACTAGATAAAACTTATCAGAGTTACTGGCATTAAATAAGTGGGTTTTGAAAACAGATCTTCATTTAAATACTGTTCTAGGTATATCTTGCCTATATAGTTATGTGCAAATGATGTTTCTTACCCTTTCAATTAGATATAGCAATGATCTCGGACTTCTGAAAGTAATAAAATGAAATAATATATATTTAAGAACTCCTCCAAAAGCGACTAAAAAGCCCAGATTGAAGGCTAAGGATTACAGGACCTCTTCTCTTTCTGTTCTTTGTTAGATCAACCACTCTAAACCACCACCTACAGGCCTTCCCTCAGGAAACATTGCGTATATCGCCCTCCTGTGGCAAATGGGACTGAATAAACATCTGAATAAAATACACAGGAACAGCAGTTTCCTCTTGTTCCTTTGCTTAGATCTATTTCAGGCCTATTTCATTTATTTTGGGCCAATTTCAGTTCTATTTCAAAAAAGCTAGTGGGCCAGACCATCTGTCTCTTCTCTGGGTAGAGAAAGCTCTGGTTGGAAAAGAATTATCAAGAGTTTAAAGGCCCCCACAGAACTATTACAATGGTTTCTTTCAGGCTTAGGGTTCTTTCTGGGGCAGCCAGACTCAATCACATACCAGTTCAAGACTGGAATGGTAAGTGAACACTTTCTGTCAGTTATCAAGACCTAGTGCTTAGTTTGGAAGCCTAATATTCTGGATAGTTCCCTTCTAAGGCCTCAGATTTATTTACGCAGCTACTCCTCCAAACTCTATGCCCAGGTTTTGTTTATTTATAGGCTTCAAAAACCACTGGACAATTAGGACCCTTAAGTATTCATCATCAAATTAAGCAAAGAGTATTGCTAACAAGAGATACTTAACAAGCATACATAGCTAAATGCGTAGGTGCGTAGGTAGGTAGGCGAATGATATGAATACATTGAAATTGTAATAGGAATAGGGTTTGTTCAGCTGGAGAATTTGTAAGAAGCTGGATCATGTGTCCAAGGGAGACTAAGAAATTGACTTTGAGAAACGTACATTCTACAGAAGTCCAAAATAGTACAGTGATAATCCTTTAAGATATTAAGAAAGGTCTGGAAATTACCAAAGCTTGGTACAGAGAAGTGTGCAGGACACAAGGGTGGATGGAGATTTCTTTCTAGAAATTCATGAGGGACTAGCTAAGACTGATAAAGACACTCTGCAGACTGAAAAGCAAATCTCAATATGAGGTAAGATGCAGAATAATATTTATGATATGCAATATTTTGCTTTAACAAAAGAGGATATATGCCAGATGCTGGTGGTTCACACCTGTAATCCTAGCTACTCAGGGGGCTGAGATGTGAAGCCAGCCTGGGCAAGAAAGTTCATGATATGGATAGCTTCAATTAACCACCAAGAAGCCAGAAAAGGAGCTGTCACTCAAGTGGAGAGTGCTAGCCTTGAGTGAAAGAGTTCAGGGCCAGTGCTCAGGCCCTGAGTACAAGCCACAGGACTGATACATGCATAAACAAAGAGGAAATAAAATATACTTCTACCTGATTCTGTGTGGATTATAAAACTAAGATTACATAAAAAGTTATAAAACTGATGACTTGTGATAGATGAAGATAGAACATCAATTGTATATACTTTACAGTTTTGTTTTACCATACAAAGTTGTTATCTACTTAAAAATTAATCTTAAAAAATGTAAAACTTGCCAGGGATGGTGGCTCATGTCTGTAATCCTAGCTATCCAGAACACTGAGATCTGAGGATCAAGGTTCAAAGCCAGTGTGGGCAGAAAAGTCCACGAGACTCTTATCTCCAATTAACATCAAAAACCCAGAAGTGGAGGTGTGTTTCAAGTGGTAGAGCACTAATCTTAAGTGAAAAAGTCAAAGCACGAGGCCATGAGTTCAAATCCCTAGTACTAGCATTAAAAAATGTTAAAAAAAAAAAAACCCAGCTATGTGGATTTAGTAAATCTCCCTGATCCTTCCCTTCACTTAGCCAAGCTAGAAAAAGTCTTAGAATCAATGTAGAGTGATGTTTAAGATCATAGACTATATTCATAAGGATCTGAGTTTGACCCCCAGCATCACAAAAGAAGACAAGGGGGAAGGAGAGAGAAGGTGAAAGGAAGAAAGATTCTAGAGTTAATCTGCTGTGATTCAAGCCTAGTCATGTGACCTTGAGCAACTTATTCAATGCCCTTAATTCTCATTTTTCCTTATCTCTCTCTCTCTCTCTCTTTTTTTTTTTTTTGGTTAGTTGTAGGGCTTTAACTCAGGGCTTGAGCCCTGTCTCGAGTTCTTTTGTTCGAGGCTAGCCCTCTACCACTTTGAGCCATAGCACCACTTCTGGTTTTCTGGTGGTCAATTGGAGGTAAGAGTCTCACGGACTTTCCTGCCTGGGCTAGACACCACAATCCTCCTATCTCAGCTTCCTGAGTAGCTTAGGATTACAGGTGTGATCCACTAGCACCTGGCATTTTTCCTCATCTTTACAATGGAGAAAATGTAGAATGCCTGGTATTCTTTCAGGTTTTCATTCTGAGCACGCCCCAAATCTTTAGTCATCTAGGTTCTTCTGCTGTAAAAATAAGATTAATACTGTTGTTGTTCATGAGAATTTAATGAGTGCCTACATGGAAAGCACTTAGAACAATTCCTGGCACATAGTGATTCTCAATAAATACTAATAAGTAGTATTGTTTGAGGATTTGAATAAAGTCTCTACCCCTAACTTTATGCAAATCATATACACTCTCTGAGCCTATAAATAAAAAGAATGAAGCTTGCTAGCAAGGCATTCTCTCTCTGTCTCTCTCTCTCTGCATCTCTTTGTTTCTCTTCATTTTTCTCCATGTCTCTCCATTTCTCTCCCTCCCCTCCCCCTTTCATTCCTAGCTGTCATGAAGTAAACTGATCAAATACTTCCCAAAGAGATGGGTACATAATGGATTTGAAATTACTTATAGAATAAGGTCAGTTAGAATGAGAAGAATTGCCCTAATAGGAGGAGAAGGGGTAGTAAATGAAGATTTTACCTATTCAATGCTCTCCACTCCCACTTCAGTACTTAAAATCATGAAATAATTAGGTATTGTCAAGAAAATAGTCCTAGTTCACATCTCCCAAAAGCAGAGTGGCCAAAAGGGGCTGCACAACAGTGGTTCCCACTCCATCAGCAGATGCCAAGTGTTTCTGTGTGACTGTTCCTATTCCTGGGAGGTGCTGCTCCCACTTCCCTCAGCTGTTTCCCAAAAGAGGAAAGGAAATAGCACCAGTACAGAAGTCTCATTCTCTCTTCTCCACACATACACCCATTTGACAAAGGGGTAAAACAAACAAACAAACAATTCACTTAAGTAGGAACATCCATTCTTCAGATCTTAGCAATCAGCTTTTCCAGTCTCACTTTACGTCACATTAGGCCTTTTCATACCAATTCCTGGTTTGAAGCTCACAGTAGCACAAGGATTCTGAAATGGGATAGTGGGGTTGTTTCATCATTCCTAATTATTTTTGTCAGTTGGACTTGAACTCTGGTTGCTGTCCCTGAGCCTCTTGTTGCTCAAGGCTCTACCACTTGAGCCACAGAACCACTTCTGGTTTTAGAGATAATTGTCTCACAGAGACTTTCCTGCCAGAACTGACTTTGAACCGTGATCGTCAGATCTCAGCCTCCTGAGTAGCTAGGCTTATAGGCGTGGGCCACCAGTGCCCGGTTCCATTTTTTTTTGCCAGTCCTGAGGCTTGAACTCAGGGCCTAGGCACTGTCCCTAAGCTTCTTTTGCTCAAGGCCAGCACTCTACCATCTGAGACACAGTACCACTTCCAGCTTTTTCTGTTTATGTGGTACTGAGGAATTGAACCCAGAGCTTCATGCACATTAGGCAAGCACTTTACTTAAAGCCACATTCTCAATCCCCATTTATTTTTAAAATTAATTTTAGTTATACTGGGATTTGAACTCAAGGCCTTGCTATTTGAGCCACATCTTCTGCCCACGTGGTTCTCATGTTACAGAGTATACAAAGCAAAAGATTAACACCAGAAGACTTAATTCTGGGAAATGTGCTTTAGAATTTGTATGATTGTATATATTTGAGATTTTAAGAGACTGGCACAACGGGGCCAGTCTTAGAACCAAACTTTTCCATATTTCAGACCAGAATTCTTGACGCTAGTTATAGTTTGAATATGAAATATCCCTATAAGCTCATATGTTGCTTATGTGGTCCCCAGCCAAAGATGGTTAATTTGTGTCTGCATCTGTGCATGCATGTGTGTGTGTGTGCACGCACATGGGTGTATGCCAGTACTGGCAATTGAACTCAAGGCCTAGACACTCTCCTTTAGCTTTTGTGCTCCACCACTTGAGACACACCTCTACTTCTGGCTATTTGCTTCTTTTTTTTTTTTATTGTGAAAATACCGTATATAGGGGTTACAATTACATGGGCAAGATAATGAGTACATTTCTTATCAAGCATTGCTGCCTCCTCCTTTGTTTCCCCTGCTATTTGCTTCTTAATTAGAGATTAGAGTCTTATAGACTTTCCTGCCTGGGTTGGCTTTGAACCTTGATACTCAGATCTCATCCTCCATAGTATCTAGGATTACAGGCATGAGCCATCAGTACCCAGATGATAACAGTATTTTTGGGAGATAATAAATGGAAATTTGAGGAGATGGAGTCTAGCTGGAGAAAGTAGGTCACTGGAAGCATGCTTTTCAAGTTTTTATGTGGTCCATAATCTTTTTCTGCTTCCTGTCCACCATAAAATGAACAACATTAGTCTCTACATGCTCCTGCTACCACAATGTTTTTCTCACAATAGGCCAAGAATCCGTGGAGTCAATGATGACCAACTAAAATCTCTGAAACCATGAACCAAAATAGATCTTTCTTCCCTTGTTTATGTTAAATATTTTCTCATAATTATGCAAAAGTAACTTAACATAATGCTTTTCCACACTGATAATGAAGAATGGAATAGCAAATAACCTAAAGAAAGTTATCCCCCAAGAGTAACTAGCTGCACCTTATAAAACAGAACCTCACAGCATCCTAAATTCAATGGCCTTTTATTGCATATAAACCCGTGTAAGCCTTGTGAGACGTGCAGCAGGACGAAGGAAGCTAAAAGTTTAACCACTCACACACACTATTTACCCTTCTTCTTTGCTATATATTGTTATCCTTAGATTTAAAAATTCATATACTAATTTTTGTGTATGTGTGCCAGTACTGGGGCTTCAACTCAAGGCGTGTGCAGTCTCCTTTACCTATTTACTAAAGGCTGTCTCTCTACCAGTTGAATCACACTTTCACTTGTGTATATTTGCTGGTTATGGAGATCAGAGTGTCAGACTTTTTTGCTTGTCCCGGTTTCTAACTGTGAGTTTTATATCTCAGCCTCCTGAGTAGCTAGAATTACAGATGTAAGCCACTGGTGCCTGGCTTTACATTTTTATTCAATAATTTCCTTACCACTTGTCTTCTCTACTAGAATATTTGTTCCATAAGAATAAGACTTCTGCTTTTCTCCTTCACAGTTCAGTACCTAGAACAGGGCATCCTACATAGCAGGAGCTTAGTATTACTAAACGAGTGAATAAAGGAATAGTTGCATATGTAAGACAGTGGAGGAAGAGAAAAAGTCCACATTTTGCATATGAATAAAATAAACTGGCATCCAGAGGGCTTAAGCTTCCTGTTCCAGACTATCTGCCTGTTTCAGTGGTATCCAGCTTGGGCAAAAGAAACATCTGTCACAAATTCCTCTCCAGGCTGGGTGCTTACAGGTAACCTAGAGTTCACCCACTTTATCAGCTCACTCATTCATCCCACAAACATACATACTGCCTGCTATGTATTCAGAAGTCATTCTGAGTTGTGTGCCTTTGGCTCACGCCTGTCATTCTAGCAACTTAGAAGGCTGAGATGTAAAAATCTTCATTCGAAGCAAGCCTAGGCAGGAAAGTTGGTGAGACTCTGATCTCCAACTAACCACCAAAACGCCAGAATTGGAGCCATGGCTCATGTGTTAGAGCACTAGCCCTGAGTGAAAAAAAAAAGCTCAGGGACAGTGTTCAGGCCCAGAGTTTAAGCCCTACTACTACTACTACTACTACTACACACACACACAATTTCTTCCAGTCCTCATTGTCTTTACATACCTAAAAGACATTTGTATCATAAATGCTCAAAACACTGTTACCAGAATCCTAGGCAAGAGGCCTGAATGGGAAGGGAGTTCTAAAGATAAAAAAGCCCCAGACACTCACACCAGAAATAAAAAAAGTAACGGTGGAAAGATAGGGAAGTAGTTAACTAAATACAGTCACATTGAAAAGGCAGAGGTCAAACAATTCAAGCCTATCTTTTGGAGTTAACTGACATGGCTTCCCAGATTACATAGGAAAGAGACAGAATGAGGCAAGGTTCATGCACAATTCATTCACTTGGTCACCTTATGATGTGCTTAATCACTATCTCATGATTGGTCAAGCAAGGCTTTGTCAGGATAAAAAAAATCATTGTTGGCTGGAGGCAGGTGGATTTGACTGTCACAAGATGTTTATTTATTAAACCTGTTGTTCCTAGAGTCCAAGGTGACTGCAGAAGAGAATGACTCAGAATAAAAGAGACAGATACAAAATGAAGGCAGAAGTGTCAAGTTTTTGTCCTTTTGTTAATTAGCCACTGGTGACATTAGCCTGTGAAATCCAAATGGATAGTCCTTTAAGCAAAAGTGGTCTCTAAGTCCTTACTATAGGACTTCCCTGAGTTTTTCATCATCTCTGAAAAGCAAATTGGAGAGGGGGAAGGGAAGGAATAGAAAGTGTTTTGAGTTTTCTCAGTGCATGGCTTGACAGTCTCTCTATTCTCCACTCCCACCTAGCATTTTCCTCAATAGAATAATTTTATCTGTCTGATAAGACTGTTGGGAAGCTTAAGTAGACAAATGAAACACTTAGCTGGCACAAAATAAACACTGATTTGTTAAGTATAAGCTATTTTCAAGACCTAGTTCATTATTATTTTTCACTCTATTTTTATTATCTTTAAGTAGTTGCACAAAGGGGTTCAGTTCAACAAGTCAGATTATGAGTACAATGCATCTTCATCATTGTCTCTCCTTTCATTGTTCTCCTCTTGCTTTACCAATCCCATCCATATTGCATTTACATTATTAGTACCAGTGCAATGAAGGAGGTCAGATAAAACATCCATTCAGGGCAAGTGGGGATAGATATGTCCATGGAGGTACATGAAATTATACACCTTCCTCATTCTATCTTTGGAAGTAATATGGACAAGGAACTTCACCTCTTCCAGCCTTAGTTTCTGCAACCTTAAAGTAGGAAGACTGTTGTAAGGATTACTTGAACTTGTGTGTGTAAAGGTGCTCTGAAAAATGCAAAGTGCCAAACAAATGTGAGGGATGATGATGATGATGATGATGATGATACTGAAATGATATTCTAATTGAGTCCTTCCTTCTGTTAGATACCATACAAAGTGCTTTGCATAAATTATATGATTTTATTCTTACAACAACAATACCAATAATTAGTTATTTTCATTATTCTAGTTTCATAGATAAGGTGTGAAGGTTAATATTATATGTCAGTTTGGCTGAGCCATGAGCATGTACTCAGCTACTTGGTCAAACATTATTCTGTATAGTCCTATGAATGTGTTTTCTGGATGACATTTATATTTAAGTGTTTCCTTGCTTCCTTGCTTGCTTGCTTGCTTCCTTCCTTCCTTCCTTCTTTCCTGTTCTATGAGATGAGCTCAGAGCCTTGACTTGTGTTATACCACTGAACTACAACCCCAGCCTGAGATCTACATTAAAATGGATGAACTCTTAGGAAAGATTACTCTTCATAATGTAGGTAGGCTTCGTTCAGTTGGTTGAAGATCTTAATGAATCAAAAACTGATATTCCTTGGGCAAGAAAAAATTTTGCTAGTAGACTGCTTTTAAACTCACATTATAACTCTTCTTTAGGTCTTCAGACTGAGTTTAAAGGCAACCAGGTAGCACAATTACATTTATTTCTTAAATATCCTTTTTCTTCTCTTTCTTTGCATATATGTGTATTTCCATGTATACATATACATGTATACATGCATATACATGTATACATATATACAAATACTGTTCATTTTGTTTCTGGCTAATAAGTAAACTGAAATGTCAAAAGTTTAAATCAGTTGTGCCAAATTACATAGCTGTTGAGTGGTAGACCTAGAAATTCTCAGTCCAGTGCTGTTTTTTCCTATATTATACTTCTCTTAGTCAGTCTAGCAACAATTTCTCATTGATACTAGCTTCACAAAAGCTCCCTCCATTATCCATCTCCACTATTTCTGCAACATTATCTCAACTGGATCTCCTCTCCTCACTTTCACCCTCTTCAATCCATTCTCTATAAAACCTCCAGACATCTTCCTTGATTACAAAGTAGACTACAGCATTCTATTACTTCAAATAGTTTCTCTGTATTTCAAAGAAACAGCACTTGGTATGTGCCCAGTACTACCATAAATGCTAACTCAATCTATACAATAACACCTTGGACAGTACAGAGGTAAGGAAACATTAGGTAACATGTGAAGGTCACATAGCTAACAAGTGATGATGGAATCAGAATTTAAACCCAGGCAACTGGTTCCAGAGCCTGCATGTAACCATTCAACTATAGTGCTTTTAGTATAGCCAATGCACACAAACCTCTTCTCTAGGCTTACTGTGAAACATAGCTGTACCCAGACTCCCTGCTTTGAAGTCCTGCCACTTGCCTCCCAGTCACACTGACCTTCTTTCTATCCCTCAAGCACCCCAAGTTTCAACCTGAAGGCCTTTTATGTTATTCCTGCTGCCTCATCTCAACTCACAAACCTCACTGTCTCTTGCTTTTGTTTTTTGTTCTTTTCTTGTAATCTGTCAAGATCTTTCTCCAAATCCCTTAACAGCTGACTCAGCTTAAATGTCACTTCCCTTATATGCCATGCAGGCCCTTTGACAGAATATCTCTTCGAGGCAATAGGACCTGTTAGAAACAGTTGAATACATTCTTCTTCCTTATTATCTCGTTTCTATTCCTTAACAGCCTAATTACTTACCAGTCAACCTTCTAAAACTGTTTTTTTTTTTGCCACTGTGATACAAAAAAGAGACAAACAACTTAAAGGGAGGGGGATTTAATTGTGTTTATAATTTTAGAAGTTTCAGTGTATGGTCATCTGTCTGTTATTCCTGGGCCATAGTGAATAGTAGGGAGTATATGGCAGAGCAAAGCTGCTTATCTCATGACATCTAGGTAGGAGAGAGGGGAAGGACAGGGATATGGGAAGGAGAGGGAGAGATAGAATGGAGAAGGAGAGATGGATGGGGGGGAGAGAGAATATATGCTTGTGCTAGCAGCAGGCCACATTCAAGGCAAGTCCTGCTCCCTTAGTCACTCATCTCTTGGAACATTCTCATAGACATACCTTAGGGGTGTGCTTTGTTAATCTCTTATGAACTTCTCAATACAATGAAGTTGATAATCAAGATTTTCCCCAGATATCATGCATGTACACACATGCACAATATACACACTAAAACCAAACCAAACCAAACCATCATCATATGAAAAATATTCAAAGCAATAAGATTCTAAGCAGAAGCTCTTTTTGTCATGTTATAGAGGTATTGGAAAGGAACCATTGTCTCTCCTTGAGAAGAAAATCTAGGAAGTCTTGGTCTTAATGTCTGAATTCAATTTTGTTGGATTTTTAGCATTTAGTGAAGAGGAGTGTTAGATCTGGTATGTCTCCTTTGCCTGTTATGAATAATTGTTTCCTGAATAGATACAGAACGGCAAAGTTTATATGATTCTTTCTTGTCTATGTCTGCTCATTCCCGTGATTCTTACAGCAGACTGGAAAGACACATTAGGCTATGAGAGCTTTAATGTATCAATGTATTTGGACCACAAGGTGCCCAGATATCTGGTAAAACATTAGCCTGGGTTTGTCTGTGAGGGTTTCTGAATCAATAGATTGAGTAAAGCAGAGTGCTCCCCTGGATCTGGGTGGGCTCATTAAAAAAAGACCTAAATATAACCAAAAATGCTGTGTAAAAGGGAACTCTTGCCTGACTGAATTAGGATATTGGTCTTTTCTAGCTTTTAAACTTGAATTGAAACATTAGTTCTTGGGTTTCAAACCTTCTGACCTTTAGACTGAAACTTATATCATAGGCTGTCTAGGTTCCCCTGGGTCTCTAATCTACAGACAATATATTTTAAGATTTCTTAGGCTTCATAATCATACAAGTAAACCCTTTATAATAGTACTACATATTATCTATCAGTTCCTCTGAGAAACTTTACTAATTTGGATTATTACCCTCATTTCATAGATAAAGATGCTGAGTTTAAAAGAGTTTCAGACTGTCTGTCTCATACACTGGGACAAATGCATATATACACAGTTAAACTGACTAAAGTACACTAAAGCAGGGGAAACTTCCAATGGTGTAACTCTTTGAACAACTAACTTACGGTTTGTCAAAATGTATACCAGGACGCAGGAACATATGTTGTTGTGAGGGGGTCAACAGGAGGGAGAGCAGATGAATGGAAAGAGGAAAGGTCGTCAATCACAGTTATAATAGTTAATGTACATCTGTGAAAATAGAACCAGGAAACTTGAGAGGGCAGTGGGGATGGGAGAGATGACAGAGAATGATGGAAGGGGTGACAGTGATCAGGGTGCGTTATACTCATAAACTGACATGCTGAAACCCTTTGAACAACTACTTAAGAGTAATTTTAATTTTTTAAGAAAGAAAAGGGTTTAGTGATTTAGTCTGTACACATAGCTATCATAGCCACTGGTGGAGGCAGGACTCAAACCCAGGTTAATCTGCTTGAAATCACATTTTATTCATGAACTTTCAGCAAGAGATACTTATTTGAGTCATAAAATATTTGAGATCTCCTACTGTAATATCTATATAACTTGCCTCCGACTGACAAATGGAATCCCTTCCCGCTTCTTAACTCCTCTGTGTATGTCACTCAGTTTCACTATGTAAGTGTCCTTACCAGGCAAAGCTTCTGAGGTTGTCATTCAAAAGCCTTCCTCATCTGGCTCCAGCATACCTTGCTATGGTTTGATATGGTTATGAGCCCCAAAAGGTACATGTACTGAAAACTTAATCCTCACTGTGTGGATCCAATCATTGAGAAGTAACTGATTCATGAGGTCTCTGAGCTAATGAATGGATTAATCTATTGATGTATTCATAATTTAATATTATTGGGATGTGGTGGAAACTTTTGGAGGTGGGGTCTAGGTACAAGAAATAAGTCACTAGAGGTATATTCTAAGAGGATACATTACTTTTTGTTTATGTAGCAGTCCTAGGGCCTGGTTGTTCTCCCTTAACTTTTCCACTTAAGCCCAGTGCTCTACCACTTCAACCACAGCTCCACTTCCAGGTATTTTTTGCTGGTTACTTGAAGATAAGCGTCTCATCAACTTTTCTGCCAGAGTGGGTTCAAACCTTGATCCTCAGATCTTAGCCTCCTGAGTAGCTAGGAATAAAAACATGAGCCACTGGCACCCAGCAAGAGGTTTTATCTCCTCTGGGAATCTTTTTTTTGTCTCTCTCTATTTTCTAGCTGCCATGAAGTGAGCAACTTTGCTCTGTCACACACTTCTACCATGGCGTTCTGCTTTACCTTACCCTGGAAACAACAGAATCAGCTGGCCATGGACTAAAACCTCCAAAATCATTAACTTAAAGGAATCCTTTCTCCTTGAAGTTAGTTTCTCAAGAATTTTGTTCCACTTACAAAACTGGCCCCAAACACACACCAAATTAATTATATGTGTTCACTGGTTCTTTCATGTTGTAAAGATTCCAAATCATTCAAGGCACCCTTGGTGCATTTTATATTTGAAATCTCTCTGGTATGATATGTTTTAATATTTACATAGATAGTTTTAAGGAAACAATGATACATGGTAATTGTAAAGACAAAGAAACAGACTACGACAATTATGTCATTCTATGTGACCAACTGGAGATTTTTTTCCTTGGGCTTAAAGTCTAAAATTGTAAGATAGTATAAACTACAAGGTATAATATTTTGATAAGTGAGTGATAACTTAGTATTTCTGAATCTAGACTTTCAAAATAGGAAATTTTTCTTTTTTTCATTAAATGCAAATTAAAGAGCAAGTCAACCAAATGAATAGTGCTGACCATTACTGAAAAAAAAATTAGTCATCTAAAGGATATTTAAAAATTAGATACCATATATGCTAGGTATACCACATCTCCAAAGTACTAATGAAATGTTTAAACTTCTTAAAATCCCAGAAAGTAGGAAAGTAATGTACATAGAAACAACCATCAAATAGCCTCAATAGGAGCCAGTCTATTGTTCAACAATAGACTTTTATATGAAATGCCCTTTCATTCACATAAACATTCTTTTGCCTTTCTCAATAACTCTCAGCTACCTGAGGGTCCAAATAGGTGATGAGAAAAGGAAAAAGATCAATAATCTACAAAAGTACAGTGCTGGGTACAGCCCCTTTACCAACATAATCCAAGCCATTATCACACCTCCAGCTGGAACTGTTTTGTTTGTTTTTTGCTAGGCTAGTGGTCTATCACTTGAGCCAACCCCCAGTCTTCAATCTGGACTATTTTAAGATCCTCTTCATAGTTCTTGTCCTTGCCCCACTATAATCTATTCTCCTGCTCAACTTTAAGTCAGATCATATTCCTCATCAGTTCAAAATCTTCTAATGTCTTTACATCTCAGTCACAGTAGCTATCCTAAAATGTGGATTTATTTTTTCTCCTGTCTCATCTACCATTTTCCCACCTGTGTTCTTTGTGGGCATTCCTTATGCCTAGAATCCTGTTCTTCTAAACATACTTGTGGTGTGTATTCTTGTATTTCCCTTAGTGCTCAAATTTGCCTTAACCAGAGAAGCTTTTGCAGGTCTCATATATAATCATGCATGCTCTCTCTTCATTTTCTTACCATTTTTTTCCTTAGGGCTTAGAATATGCTGACATAAATCTGAGTAATTATTTTAGTGACCTCCTTCCCTGAGAGTGAGGAATGTATTTCTGTTCACTTCTGTTTGCTCTGCAACCACATCAATGACAATTCACAATGTTCTTTTTAAAAAAAGTATCAATATCCTCAATAACATCTATAAATTTTTTTATCCCCATTTAGTGGCTGTGAATACTAAGTATAAAACAAACTTGACAATTGGTAAAAATCTCAGAACCGAAAAGAATAAAAGCCAGACCCACAGCTTCAGACATGTAACTCTGAGACTATCTTTTCCACTCCAGGCCCATTTCATATCCCCGTGCAAAGTAACATTGTAGGCAAAAACTGTAAATAAATATATGGTACAATTCTTCAACCAACGTGAACTCAGTTTAACCTTCTCTATACTGAGACAGATAGCATTCCATAAAATCTTCAACAAGGTTTATGTTCAAGGGTCATGAATTGCATGGAAACACTTGAGATAAGTTAAAATTGTCAACTGTTCTAAAAAGAAATGTCAGTGTTAGAAAAAACAAAGAGCTAAGGTCTTTTGACTAGCCATATCATCAAGTGGTAGCTAGATATATACTCCCTGTTTTATATTAGCCACTAATTAACTTATATTCAATATTAATTTACTCTTAGAAACTAGAATCTCAGGCCTAGAAATAACATTGCAGATCATTAATAGTTCTACCTAAAGGTGAGAAATATGAGGTCCAAAAGATTATTATTGGGCAGTTAATAGTTGGGGCCAAGTCTAGAGACTTCTTGCCTGCCTCCCTGATGAAGTTCATTACTACTGTTTCTTGATTTCTGCTAAATAGCTAAGCAAATGCTTTCATCATATAGTATGCACTGCTTTGGTCATCAAAAATATTACAATTAATTTTTCATCATCAAACTATCTTTAATTACATAGTCTTCACGAGATGTCTGTCACGCACTTCTCTCTCATGCACAATTGACAAAACTTCAAATCTCTCCATTAATTTAATCTGCTGTCAGTAGGCAGTACATTTGGAAGGGGATGGGAATCCCACCCAGCCCCAGATGCCAAAAAAGCCAGGACTGGAAGAGAGATTTTCAGGAAAATTTTACAGCATGTGTTCATATTCAGGAAGGTCCTTTCTCAATATCATGATTGTTTGTTCCTTTCTGCCTCTCAGCATCACCACTTGAACAGATGATTCTGTGGATCAGTGGGAAGGACAGTAAGGGAGAATCTGGAGACTCAGGTGATAGACAGATTTGTCCCCAAAGAGTTTGTGGCCTTGAGCAAATCTGTCCCACCCTCTCTGGATCTCAGCTGATTTCAAGCACTATAGGATCTTTACCTGCTCTAACCTTTTCTGAATCTACCAACATTTGATGTGGCCCCAAGGGGACCTCAGGGAAAGAAGAACAAAGGGTCTCTTGAAGTCCTTGTATCTAAGCATATAAACTGGCTACCTTTAGGAACAGAAACAGAGACTCGGAAAACTCTAAGGGAGGAGAGCTCCTCTGAATGCAGTCTTAGCCCACACCAGATTCCCTCTTCCCATGTAGAATGGGAACAACATAAAAAGGAGTTGAATGTCAAATTTTGCCTAATTGCTTCAGGCTACTTTGCTTCAGCTGCTGGTTGTGGGTGGCAGTGCAGAAGTGTGGGTTGAAATTGACATCAGTGCCTGCTTACCCAAGACCCTCTTCTCAACTGATCACAAAGTCATCATCGTCTCTCGCTCCCCAGAGCTCCCCTGACCAGCTTGAGCTACCCTGTCTTGAGTGAGAAAAGCAGGCAACACTTCCTCTCTGCAAAGGGAAGTCATTTCAAGGTCTCCAGGTAGAGAAGAGAGCACCATGGTATGAAATAAACTGTTAGTGGATGATACTGAGCACACAGACACACACACGCACACACGCACACACAGACAGCATACACTCCTTGGGAGGGGGAGTCTGTTAGCTGAATGTAATGCAGATTCATTTCCAGGATGGGGGGGGTGCATATAAGTGTGGACAGGGTGACCCTCAAACAAGGCAAGGAAGGGTTATTTCCCCTGAGGGGGCTCTCACAGCCCTGGGACGAGCTAGAGGCAGGGGGTATAGACAGCCTAGATAGGGGACTATGCAGTCTTCCCATATGGCTCCCTCCACAATGCTAAGCTTTGTGATTGCTTCCCCAAACCCTTTGCCAGCTTGCCTGCCTCCTTTTAGATGCACTGCTCCCAGAGAGTCCCATGCCAGCCCCTTGCCTAGACTCTAGTCTCCCAGGTGACCCCTGGGACGCTCCTGAATACCTCATCTAGCCCCCACCTCATCCCACCCCAATTTTTAAAGGTGGCAGAAATGCGGAGGGGGGATGGGGGGGCTCTCCTGGGCAGGCGGGAGAGCAGGGACTCCTAAAATGGCCACAGGAAGCTCATTGGTGTCTCAAGGACGGTGGCGAGGGCGGTGGGCAGGGGCAAGGGGGCTCACTGCGTGCAGGCTAGTTGGACAGAGTGGAGGTGGGGCTGGGGGACTAAGGCTTAAACAGGGGAAACCAGGGTTACGGACACTCACCATTCCCGATCCGCCCCTAATCCACTGCATGGTGCCCGCGAAGTCCAGCTTCTCAGAGGCCCGATGGCTGCTGGCGCGGGTTGTCGCGGGCTGACTAGGAGGGCTGGGCAGGATGAGCGCAAGCCCCAGCGCCCCCCTCCGCCTCCCCTCCTCCCACAGCCCTACAGCCCAATCCCCTCCGCCCAGGACCTCGCCTTCAGTTAGGTTGTTTCATTCCAGCCCGCAGGCTCAGCCTCTGCGCCTTGCTGCTCCCCGGGGGTGCTTGGCAGCCAGAAGCAAGCAACTGGGTAGGGGGATCCAATGGGCTGCCTTTGTCCCCCTCCAAGGCTTGAGAACTCGGGGGAGGGGGGGAGACAGCAGTGCAGGCGACTGTGGGGGCGAATAACCTCCTCCAGGGAGAAGGCAGCTGCTACCAGTGCCTGCCTCCTGCTGTGTTGGAGTTAGATACTGTTTATTGAGGGCTTCCCAATGATGTCGAGTCAGCAGAAAGTCCTCCACAAAGTTGCAAAAGGTGTTCGACCAATCTCTGAATAATAAGATAGGGCCCCGGTGAAGCTAGGCCAGCATTCTCCTGCCTCCCTCCCCACAAGCTCTCTCTCCAGTGGCCATTATTCCTCTAGGGTTCTCTTTCTTAGTGTGTACCCTCTTGGGGTTTTCATCTACATTACTTTTATTAATCAGAATAACTCTATGTGGAGGCAAGCATTCTCATTTCCATTTTACAGACAAATAAATTGAGATTTGGAAGAAAGAAAGGACCACACTAAAGTCACATAAAAAGAGGAGATTTGATTTTATCCTCTGTTGCTTTCTAAACTTTCTGCTTTCTCTCCCTTTCCCTCTCCCTCTCCTCTTTTTCTCTTCCCTTCCCTTTTCTGTCTCCACCCCTTCCATTCACTCCCCAACCTCAGGCTTCTCCTTCATACATTCAGGAGTATCAAAGGTACTTTAGCCAGGCACAAGTGGCTCAGATCTATATAATCTTAGTTACTCAAGAGGCTGAGATCTGAAGATCACTGTTCAAAGCCAGCCCAGACTGGAAAGTGAAACTCTTATCTTCATTTTACCACCAAAAAGCCAGACATGTCTTAAGTGGTATATGGTACCAGCCTTCAGCAAAAAAATGAGAGTGTAAGACCCTGAGTTCAGGTCTCAGTACTAACACAAAACAACAACCAAAAGGTAGTTTGATGATGGATGAATTTTCCATTTGCTTATTTTGCTGAGAATGAGGCAAATGTACATCAGCAAAGCAGGCAAATTGAGAAACTGCCCACCTGTTCCTAGTTCATGTTCAATTCTAAACAGTGAAACCCAGGCACCTTTGTAATTGCTGACAATTGATGCTGTCAGTTCCATTCACACTCATGATTATTCCATTTAGTCCTCAAAATAACTATAAGGTAATCAAAAGACAAAATGCAAATGTCACATACACAAATAATAAAAAATTAAAAACATGTGGGTGGGCACTGGTGGCTCACATCTGTAATCCTAACTACTCAGAGGCTGAGACCCGAGGATTAAGGTTCCAAGCCAGTCCTTGCACCCAAATCTGGGAGATGCTTATCTCTAATGAACCACCCAAAGTCCAAAAGTGAAACTGTGGCTCAAGTGGTAGAGCGTCAGCCTTGAGCTAATGGAGAGCACCCTGGCCTTAAGTTTAAAGTAGATCAGAAAAATATGACAAGAGTCCAGGGCAAGTCAGGTAGGAATGTAATTGCAAACACAGAAGTTACAACTGAAGCAGTGAGAATTATAGTATCAGAAAAAAGTTCCTGGAGTTTATTGGCACGAGGCATCACTGGCAATAAGACACACACAGCGTCATTGTCCTCTATTTCTTAGTAAATCCTTCCCACTTCACTGAAACATCAGCCAGTTTGAGCTGGCCAAGAACTTGAAGCTTTCATGAGCTCCTAGTCACAGGAATTGTACAGCAGAAATGGAACAGCTCTTCGGCATGGGATTCCTGAATCCAATGGGAGCTTGTCCTGGATAACACTTCAACTTCTTCCCAAGTCTGGTAGTCCAGACATTGCTGATTCTACAATGTCTTCTCACTTTCCAAGTTCTGGGCCCTTATTCACACTAAGCATCTTGGATGCATCCATTTTGCCAACCAGCCCATCCAAACTATCATGGCTCCTTAAGATCTGGCACTGGCCACATCAGCTTTAGGAAGCTTTCCAGGAATACCTCCAAGGCCCTAGTTCTATCATCAACTCTTGTTGTATTCTCATTTAACATTCTAAATTAAAAAGGATCTTAGCTGGGCACTAGGGCTCATGCTTGTAATCATAGCTACTCATGAGGCTGAGATCTGAGGATCAAAGTTTGAAGCTGGCTAGGGAGGAAAAGTCTGTGAGATTTTTATTTATTTCTAATTAACCTGTAAAAATCCACAAGTGGAGGTATGGCTCAAGTGGTTGAGCACCAGCCTTGAGTGAAAAAGAGATAGCCTCCAAGGCCTGAGTTCAAGCCCAAGTACTGGTACAAAAAATAATCATTTGTTTCCAAAGAGTTAGGCTAACATGAGACTATTAAGGCAGATCCTTATCCAATATAATTTAATGACTCTATAAAAAGAGGAAATTTGGACACAAGTAAGTATTGAGTGAGCACCATATGAAGATGAGGAGAAGGCAGCCATTTTCAAACCCAGGAGAGAAGGCTTAGTCTCAGAAGAAAACAACTCTCATAATACCTTTACTTCAGACTTCTAGCTTCTCAGATTGTTCTGGTACACTACCCAAAATGCTACTTTGATATGACAGATCTAGCAAATAAATGTGTTGGTCACTTGTACTTTTTTATTTCTATTTTACTTAAGTAACATTTATAAGGTTTTAAATTTTTTATCTCTTGAAACAAGTAACAAGTACTCACCTTGCTATCTTCTATGACAGTGATTGGCACATGGGGATATACAATAAAAACTTGGATATTTTGGTGGATGCATTCATTCATCTATGTGACTGGACCTGCCCTATGTGCTAAGCATTGTGATAGATGGTCAAGATATAAGAAAGACTTACTTGTCAGGTGTTCATAGCTCACCCTTGTAATCCTAGCTACTCAGGGAGAGATCTGAAGATCAGTTTCAAGCTGGGGCAGAAAAGTCTGTGAGATTCTTATCTCCAATTCATCAGCAAAAAGATATAAGTGGAGATATGCTTCATATGGCAGAGCATCAATCTTGAGTGAAAAAGTCAAGGGAGAGCATGAGGCCCTGAGTTCAAGCCCCACTACTGGCATGGGAAAAAATGATAATGACAAATACAAAGACAAACTTTCTTATAGAGCTTACAAAATATTAGGAGCAGTGAAAGAATGGATAATAGATAAGATAGAGATTGTGATAGATACTCTGAAAGATATAAATCAATTTATTTGATGAGAGTAATCCTGGAATTATAAAAAATATTTGTATCAGGAAAATAGAAACTACCCTAGGTCTTTTAAAACAAGAGCACTAAATAGAAGGGAAACATAACACATGCAAAAATAAGGAGTCAAATTAGTTGGTAAGCAATTCACCATTTGTAAAACACAGAAAGCTACCATCATTTATTAGGATTGATGGATAATGGGAAAAGGTAATAAATGTTCTCTGAACTCAGAAACAGGTGATGCCATACAGAAACTATAAGCATGACATGGAAGCCTTTCAGAAGTAGGTGCCATGAATGGAGGAGTTGTTCAACAGAAGCTGAAATCATGGAGGAATAGAGCTACCACCAGAAAACATTCTTCTCAAGCAAGTGACAGGAGAAATATGGCTTCTTCATTCCTCCTGGCCAATAGTCTTCTGCAGATGTCTCTCATTTAATGAAAGAAGAAATCAAGAAAGCCTAAGAGATTTAGTTTTATAATACTTTTTTTTTTTTTTTTTTGCTGGTCATGGGGCCTGAACTCTGGGCTTGGGCGTTGTCCCTCAGCTCTTCAGCTCAAGGCTAGCGTTCTACCACTGGAGCCACAGCACCACTTCTGGCTTTTTCTGTTTATGTGGTGCTGAGGAATTGAACCCAGGGCCTCATGCTTGCAAGGCATGCACTCTACCACTGAGCTACCTTCCCAGCCCAGAGATTTAGTTTTGAGAAGAGTAGGTAATAGATCTGAAAATTAAGAGACACTATTTGTATACATACGGACTTCAGCAGAAAAATGGGATGTTGATCCTAAAGGTATAATTAGACACCATTGAATTCAATATGTCTAAAGCACCTATTTTTTAAGAACCATGTAAGAAGTTAGAAGAAACATTGCTTGAGTGAAAATATTGGCATTGTCATTTACTTGGCAAGGTTTTAATTTTATTTTATGCTAGTACTGAGGCTTGAACTCAGGGCCTTGAAATCTCACTTGGCTTTTTTTGCTCAAAGCTGGCACTCTACCACTTGAGCCACACCTTTACTCTGGTTATTTGATGGTTAACTGGAGATAAAAGACTCACAGACATGTTTGCTTTGTCTGGCTTTGAACCACAATCCTCAGAGCTCAGCTTTCCAAGTAGCTAGGATTGGTAAGTTGTTCAGTGTTTGTAAAGACTGCTTATGAAGATTTGACTATTTGCTCAAGGAAAGCACTTTCAGGATAAGGGCCTGCAACCCAGTAAGCACTTAGATAAGATAATAGAAATTGAAGTTTCCACCATCTTTTTTTTCAGACCCCTAGATCTATATGATCTTCAAGAAGCTTATTTAGTACCAACCCGGCACCAGCTATCAATGGGCAAAGGACAAATCTTACTCTCTTTTTTTAGCCATAATCAGCACTAAGAGATAGGTCATCTTAGTCTGGCACTTCTTTTTATTTGAATCCATAGTCATTCAGGAACCCCACAAACAAGTTACTTGGGGGCAGAGTCTTCATTCTAAGGTGACTCTCCTGTTGTGGATGTGGCTTTGTCCACAGCTGAGTCAAGGACTAAATTTACTATTACTTGAGGAAAGTACCAACTTCTCTATATCTCTGGTTCCTCAAGTGAGTATCTAAGGGTTTTAAGCAATCAGTAATTCATAGATGTCATAGTTAGCAAAAATCTTAAAGACCATCATCTCCAACATATCATTTTACTGATGAAAACATAGCCCCAGGGAATGGAAAAAACTCCCAAAGTCAAAAGTAAGTTAAAGTAAGAAGGGAGAAAAAAACCCCTCAAACTCTTGATTCTAGATAGTAAGTGGAATGCAATAGTGCAAATGGGTAAAATATTAAAAGCACAGAAGTATTATTATGCTTGTATTTGTGGCACAATGCTAACAGCTGTATTATAACCTGTGTTTTGTTTTTTTAAAGTTTTTCTAAATTGGGTCTAAATACAAATAACACTTTATTTTGAGGGCATAAGGCTGGTCTGGCCAAGTGATGATTTGATAGCACTCTTAGAATCACAAAGAGAAAGCGTCTGCAGATTTCATTATATTTCTTTCATTTGTGTTTGTTTTAACACATACAAAAGCAGGAGGAAAAAAGTTTGAATGAATCCCCACATATCCATCAACCAGCCTCAGCAATGATCATTCTCTATTGTTGTTTGAAGTACACTAGACTTATCTCCACTCTGAAAAATTGCAAAGAAAATCCCCATACAGTGTTATCTTTTACTACTAAATACCTCATTATTCTAGGAATTCCTTAAGGGGTTTTACACATTGGACTACAAACTAAGCTGAAGTGGACTGCCATCCTAACATATTCCATCCTCCTGCTCTCCTATATGCAGCTTGGTTACATCTCTGCCTGCAGATCCCCTGAAAGAGACCTCTGTTGACAAAAAGAGAAAGATAAAGAAAGGCCTTGTAACTATTCCAAATTAAAGGGGACTACAATATAGTCCAAGTAAATGCAACTATATTGGGTCCTTATTATGGTCTGAATGTTTATGTTCCCTCAAAATTAATATTTTGAAGCTGGGCATAGGTGGCTCCTAACTACTCAGGAGACTGAGATCTGAGGATTACAGTTGGAAGCCTGCTTGGGCAGAGAAATCTGAGAGAGGCAGAAAAAGCCAGAAGTGGAGCTATGGATCAAGCAAGTGGTAGAGTGCCAGCCTTGAGCAGAAAAGGTCTAGGGAGACCAGAAGGCTCTGAGTTCAAGCCCCAATACCAGCATATACACAAAAACCCAATATGTTGAAATCCTAACCCCCAAGGTAATGTTATTGGAAGATTGAAACTTTTAGAAGCTGATTTGGTTATGGTGTTAGAACCATTAAAAGTGGACTGGTTCTCTTATAAAAGAGACCAAGATATACCTTCTATTCCCTCACAATGAGAAGACAAAGAAAGAAGTACTGCCAATGAACCAGAAAGTAAGCTTTCACCAGACAATGAATGTTCTCTTCCTTAATAATGGACTTCCCAGCCTATAGAACTATGTTCATTGAATTCTTGTTCTTTATAGCCAAAATATACAGGTACATATTCATAAATTCAATAAATATATGTGCCTACTATGTTCAAGCTACAGTGTGTTAAGCACTGATACCATAGCACTGAATAGTCACAGTTTGCCCCCTCATTGTAATTTAATAGACGGGTACATAAAATAGCTAAATAAACTCATACGGATGTTGATAGGTGCTTGATCCAGCTATAACAACTCTTGGTCATTTATCCAAATCCAAATGTACTACTTGTACAACGATGTTCATTGCTGCACTATTCACCATAGCCAAAATGCAGAAACAGTCCAGATACCCTTCAATGGATGAATAGATCAAGAAAATGTGGTATGAACACACACTCCCACAACACACACACACACACACACACACACACACACACACACACACACACACAGTGGAATCTTACTCATCCATTAAAATGATATTAAATAATTTGCAGAGAAATTGATAGACCTGGAAAATAATTATATTAAGTGAAGTCAGTCAGGCCCAGGGAGACAAAAGACGTATGTTTTCTCTGATATGTGGAAGTGAGATCTAATATATATACATATATATATATATACATATATATAGTCATATACATGTATACAAAAACATATTAACTAAGTATAGGATATGTAGGAGAGAATTCCAGTGTTATAACTCCTTTGAACAATTAACCTAAAGTCTAACAAAATGAATACCAGGAAGCTGGACCTTGAGGTATGTATATGTGGGTGGTGGGGAAGTAAAGGGGAGGGAAATGCATAGGGTGAGAAAGGATGAGAGAGCACAGCCATAATATTCAATATGTGAAAAGAGAACTAGGAAAATTGAGGATATGGGTGGAGTTGGGAGAGGGGGAGAATTATGAAAGGGGAGACATTGATCAAGAGGCATTGTATTCATAAATTGACATGTTGAATTGAAACGCCTTTATTACTACTACTTAAAGATAATAGAAATAACAAAAAAAGAACATGTGCTAGATATAGATATAGGTACAGATGCAATGGAATTTTGCTCATCCTTCAGGAAGAATAGCTTATCACTTGCAGGGAAATGGATAGATATGGAAAAAATTAATGAAGTAAGTCAGACTCAGAAAGATAAACAGTGCATGTTTTCTCTCATGAAGAAGTTAGATCTAAATTATAAACACATGAAAACATATACTGGGTCATATATATATACAAATTAACATGGAATAATCAGAGGTGGATTCTAATGGTAGAACTCTGAACAGTTCTATCTTATAGTTTGACAAAATGAATATCAGGAAGCTCTAACATGTTGTCAGGAGTGGGGAAGGGTAAAAGGGGGACAAACGAGTAGAGAGAGAAGAGGTGGGCAAATATAGTAACAATACTCAATGTACATATGTAAAAATGAAATCAAGTGACTTGGTAGAGAACTATGAAAGGGGCAAAATTCATCAGGATATACTGTACTCATAAACTCACATGAGTGCCAGTGGCTCATGCCTGTAATCCTACCTACTCAGGAGGCTGAAATGGGAGGTTTGAGGGAAGCCTGGGCAAGAAAGGCTGTACAACTCTTATTTTCAATTAACCACCAAAAAGCCAGAAGCTTGTAGCTCATGTAAAGCTTTGAAAGTCATAGCAAAATAATTTTTTTTTTTTTGCTGGTCATGGGGCCTGAACTCAGGGCCTGTGCGTTGTCCCTCAGCTAAAGGCTAGCACTCTACCATTTGAGCCACAGCGCCACTCCCGGCTTTTTCTGCTTATGTGGTACTGAGGAATTGAACCCAGGGCCTCATGCATGCAAGGCAAGCACTCTACCACTGAGCTACCTTCCCAGCCCCAATAGCAAAATAATTTGGATATAGTCTAGGGACATCTGGAAGAGAGGGAATGAAGATTTGAAAGCATAAGATTTAGTTTATATGATTTGCATTTCTGAAAGATCACATTCAAACTTCTGTGTGGTAAACATATTTAAAAGGAGACAGAAGATAAAAGTTGTGGGATTATTCCGGAGGAGAGATACAGTGACTTGGACTGTAAGGGCAGTGAAGATGATAGAAGTTAAAAGATTTGATGTGTATTTTAGAAGTAGAAACGATAGAGCTTGTGATAGATTGGATACGGAATGTGAGAATAAGGAAGGAATTATAGATTCTAAGATTTTCATTCAAACAAGCAGTTTGAGTAGTTTTTAAAGCTCTCTAGATGATTCTAATAGGCAACTAAGGTTAAGAGCCACTGTCTTAAAGTGGAGATGCAAACACAATAGGAATATGTAGTAGAGTTTGTAAAAATCATTATATGTCTAATTGTCGCTTGTAGTAGAGTAAAATAAATCAGCTCAGGTGTGAGACTTTTCTCCAGCCTATTTTTGCCATTCAGGCACAGCTTTAGAGGAGATAGGTAGTTGAATAGAGTCTGGGGGAGATTTGCCAAAAAATGTAATGAGTAAAGACATGGACAACAGAGTGGGAAGTATTTGCAAGGAAATGACCATTATAATGAAGCAGAAAATTCAAGCTAGACAGAAGAAAAAATGAAGATGTAAAGGGGTATTGAGCTGGTACTGGTAGGTCACACTTGTAATCCTAGCTACTCAGGAGGCTGAAATCTGAGGATCAAGCAGGAAAGTCTGTGAGACTGTTATCTTCAATTAACCATCAAGAAGCCAGAAGGAGGGGCTGGGAAGGTGGCTCAGTGGTAGAGCGCTTGCCTTGCATGTTAGAGGCCCTGGGTTCGATTCCTCAGCACCACATAAGCAAAAAGAAAAAAGCCGGAAGTGGCGCTGTGGCTCAAGTAGTAGAGCGCTAACCTTGAGCTGAAGAGCTAAGGAACAGCACCCAGGACCAAAGTTCAGGCCCCATGATGGGACCCAAAAAAACAAACAAACAAGAAGCCAGAAGGAACAGTGCCCAAGTCCTGAGTTCAAGCCCCAGTACTGGTACAAGAAGAAAAAAAAAACAGATGTTAGTGCAATGAGGAAAGTATAGGCACCAATACACTTTTAGATTTTGAGAGGAAAAATTTAGCTGGATGGATTCTTAAGGTAATTTAGTCCTTGGCTATTACTCAAAATGTGGGTCTCAGTTCAGCATCACATATCATTAGGGAACTTGTTAGAAATTGGAATCCCAAATCAATCTAGACCTATTCACTCAGCACAAATATTTTCTCGAGGGCTGGGAAGGTGACTCAGTGGTAGAGCGCTTGCCTTGCATACCTGAGGCCCTGGGTTCGATTCCTCAGCACCACATAAGCAAAAAGAAAAAAGCTGGAAGTGGTGCTGTGGCTCAAGTGGTAGAGCGCTAGCCTTGAGCTGAAGAGCTGAGAGACAGCGCCCAGCCCCAGAGTTCAGGCCCTACGACCGGACGCCCCTACCCAAAAAAAAATTTCTCGAAATTCTCAGTGATTCACATGCACCAAAAAATGTGAAAAACTTAGCTCTAGATAAAACTCCTGTCACTGCCGGGAGCTGGTGGCTCACGCCTGTAATCCTAGCTACTCAGGAGGCTGAGATCTGAGGATCGCGGTTCAAAGCCAGCCCGGGCAGGAAAGACCGTGAGACTCCTATCTCCAATAAACTACCAGAAAACTGGAAGTGGCGCTGTAGCTCAAGTGGTAGAGCGCTCGCCTTGAGCTGAAGAGCTGAGGGACAGCGCCCAGGCCCAGAGTTCAAGACCCACGACCGACAAAAAAAAAAAAAAAAAAAACAAAAAACTCCTGTCACTGTGTTGGAACTATTAAGGTAACTGTCTTTGTCCAAATTGTATTAAGGAACATCTTCATCCATGTTTGGAAACACAATACACATAAATTCTGAGGGCATCCAGGGCTCCCAATTTGGAGAAAAATTTACTCAGTATGCATCTCTATTGGAAGATCAGGAAGGCAGTCATTTCCCTCAGAGCATAAATCTTCATTCCCAAGTATTCCAAGTTAGCAACATGATCTTGCAGACAAATTCTACCTCCTATTTCTCAAAAAGCTTCCTGACCATGCAGACCTATGCAACCAAGGAGATACCAGTAAATTCCTTCAGCCCAATGTTTGGCACATGATAGCCATGGGGGTGATGATACAGATAGAGATGAGGGGATTTCAGAAAGGACCCCTAGGGATGATGAAATACCTTGCGAGAACCTACATAGAGCCCATGTTTTAAGAGAAAAGTCTTAAGGCTGGGGTGTTCCTGATGACTTTGGAGAAAAGTGAGGAGGCCTGTGTGACAGAATGGAGTAGGAAATGGGATTACAGAGGTAATGGAAACTCCACCATGTAGGGTCTTAGTGACCACTGTAAGAACTGGGCTTTTCTTCTTAGTAAGATGAGAATCAAGTGATTTTGAGCAGAAGAGTGACATGTAATATGATTTCACTTGAGTTTTACTACATGCACTGGCAGCTGTGTAGAGAACTGATTTTTAGGAAGTTAAGGAGGATATAGTACAGTAAGGAGGATACAGGATCATGTAGTATTCCTAGTAAACGAGTATGATGGCTTAGACCAGGGTGACTGCAGGTAAGGTAATGAGAAGCACCTGATTCTAAATGGATTTTGCAATTAGAACAAATAGTGGTTCGTGAATTTTAAAAGATTTTGGTTTAAGTATTTGGAATGAAGTATCTGGAAGCTGCTTTGCACGAAAGTAAGGAATAGTGCAGGACGAGCAGATTTGAGGTTTTATATTGGGAATTTTGGTTTAAAGAATACTAAGTTTGAAATGTCTACCAAAGTGGAGATGTTAAACAGTCAGACTCTACATGTGTAAGTAGAAGGCTAGCCCAGATGTGTAAATTTGGGAGTCTTTAATATGTAAATGTCATTTAAAGTCATTAGGCAAAAAAGGGATCACCAAAGAAACAAGTGCAAATGGAGATGTGAAAAGGACCAGGGACTGTGTCCTGGAGCTTTTCAACATTTACAAGTTGGAAAGATGACAAGATGATAGAGAATAGCAAAGAAGTCTAAGGAACAATCATGAGTTAGGAGTAAAGCTACTAGAATGTGGTGCCCTGGAATCCAAGAAACAAAGAATTGCATGTAAGTGGTCAATTTTCTTGAACTCAGGGCCTTAGCAATGTCCCTTAGCTTTTTTTGCTTAAGGCTGGTACTCTACTACTTGAGTCACCGCTCCACTTCTGGCTCTTTGCTGGGTAAATGGAGAGTCTCCTTTCTGCCCAGACTGACTTCAAATCGAGATCCACAAATATCAGCCTTCTGAGTAGCTAGGACCATAAGCTTGAGCCCACTAGCACCTGGCTTAATTATCCTATTTTTACAGACAATGAAAATGAGGCAGAAAAAGGCTAGGTACCTTGCTCAATTGCACAAAATTAATGAGAGTTAGAGTCAAAACTCTAACTAATGCAAACTGCAGTGTCCACATTCTTAACCACTATATCCAATACCAGTTAACTGAGAGGTAGGCCAATTTCTGCCTGTGGCCCATTTCTGTAGTTTTCTACCTTTCTTTAATGCTATTACAGAACAAAAAGATAAATATGCAACACAGCCCTAACACGTCTAATGTCTTGTCCTTCACTGAAAAGTTTACTGGTTCCTGCCTACCATAAAATAGAAAAGATAATGCTTCTGATTTTATTATGAGTAGACCAAACAATAAAATATATATAAAGCATCTGAAAGGTTCTCAAAAAACAATACTTTTATGATTGATTTTATACCCCTAAGTAAGGGATGTTGTTCAGTGGCAGAACACTTGATATCATGTGCAAGGCCTGCAGTTCAATCCCCTGGAAAACACACACACACACACACACACACACACACACACACACACACACACACATTCTCTTTTTACCATTAGCTCTTTGCTTCTTGCACTCTTCCCCAAAGAAATACCTCTTATAGTCGACCCATTCCAAGCCCCAATCTTCCCTTTGTCCTTTCTGGAGAAGTCTTTAGAAATAATGAAGCCAGAGAAGTCACTAGAAATAATGAAGCCAGACAGCAATGACAACCATTATTTGTTGAATATAAACCTATTAAAAATAAGTAACCCCTCTGTACAGTATCTTTACAACAAAAAATATTTTAAAAAAAGTATTTGAGCTGTGAACCAATAGCTCATGCCTATAATCCTAGCGACTTAAGAGGCAGATCTGATTATCAAGGTTTGAAGCCAGACCAGGCTGAAAAAAACAAGAGACTCATCTCTAATTAAAAAGCAAAAAAGATGGAAGGGGAGGTGTGATAAGTGGTAAAATGCCAGCCTTGAGGAATAACACTAAGGAACAATACCCAGGCCCTGAGTTCAAGTCCTAGTACACACACACACACACACACACACACACACAAATTTCAGCTACAAATGTAGCTACATTTGTAGCTGAAATTTCTGTGGCCTTAAAATTCCTAAGTAAAATAAAGCAAGTAGGTTCTACCTAAGGAAGTCTTAACTATAAATAGCAAATAATCAACTACATATTTTTTCCAAATGGAAATTCTAAAAATAGCAAATCAGCATAAAATGTCTTCTAAAAAGTAATATTTATTTGAAAATATTACATTTGGCAAAATGTATTAGTTTCTGTTTGATTGTTTTATATATAAGAAAAATAGGAGAGTAGGACTTGAAAACTTCAAAGAAATTCACAAATTCTTAAATTTCACATCTCACCCTAAAGTTAAAAATGGGAGATTTGACACACAGAGTCATAAAGATACTTAAATCTGGGTCAAGAATCCTATTCTCTCAATTCAGTACCCTTCCTATTATACCTGTGATTAGAAATTTAGCAATCTGGGGCTGAATTCTATATTTAGTTTCTTCCACATAATATAAAAATAAATTAAATGTAACATTTTAAAAGCAGAAATTACATAATGCTAGATTTCCAAATTCCATGGAGGAAAAACAGATCTGGCCAAAATAATTGGTGCTGGAGTTGAGCAGTATGGCTCATGTAGTTACTAAGCCACTTCACAAATTTCTGCTTGACCTTCCCTCATATATAACTCAACTGCACTTTTCCAAATAAGGTAGAAGTTTCCTTCCCTAAGTTCTCAGAAGGATTGTAGGCTGAGGAGGCAGAGAGATGAACTATAGACAAAAGTTAATTATTCATTCTAGACAACTGTGACAAAGAGACTATTAGTTACTTATTTAAAATCCATTTTCCTAGCCAGGTTTTAGTATCTTTTGCATGTAATTCTAGCTACTTGGGATGTTGAGAATGAGAGGATCAGAATTTGAGGCCAGAAGTTTGTACGACTCCTTCTAAACTCATACTTGAATATAGTCATGAGCAGCTTTCATTCTGGCTCCACAGGAGCCTAAGAATAGTAAGGTCATGGATCCAGGCCAGCCTGTGCAGAAAAATCTGTGAGACACCATCTTAACAGAGGAAAACAGATGTGGTGACATGCACCTGTCAACCTAGCAATTATGGGGAGCCTAAAGTAGGTGGATAATGGCTCAGGCACCCACCTGGGCAGGAAGCAAGCTCTATCTGAAAACAACCAACGAAAAATAGGGCTTGAAGTTGGTCTCAGTGATCTCACGTCAGCTTCGTGAGCATGAGGCCCAGTGCTGCCAAAAATTCCTTTTTTCTTTTGCTTAAGTATAAATACGTCTAATCTCCTTTGCTACTACAAGAGTCAAATAAGAGGCCAGTGGAAGCTGTTAGGTGAAGCTTCTAGGAAAGTCACTTAAAGTGGTGATGATCAGGGGCTGGGAATGTGGCTTAGCAGTAGAGTGCTTGCCTAGCATGCATGAAGCACTGGGTTCAATTCCTCAGTAACACATAAACAGAAAAAGCCAGATGTGATGCTGTGGCTCAAGTGGTAGAATGTTAGCCTTAAGCAAAAGAAGCTCAGGGATAATGCCCAGGCTCTGAGTTCAAGCAAAAAAAAAAAAGTGGTGATGATCAGATGCCATGTTCTATTTCTACTCTTGGTACACTCTGCAACAGAGTTGGCATCTGGATCGCCAACACCCATATTGTGATTTGGAAGATTGCTCTGGTTTGAGTATCCTACAAGATTCCTTGTGCTGACATATGATTCCTCTTGTGAGTTACTGGGAAGGTAGAAACTGCAAATATGGTGTTCAGAGGCAGGGCCTTTGAAACATGGACTATGACTAGATAAAGTTCTCACATGATTGATACTGGTTATTTATAAGAAGAGGGAGAAGAAGTGGAGCATGGGTGACTTACACTTGTAATCCTAGCTACTCAGGAGGGTGAGATCTGAAGGTCACAGTTCAAAGCCAGCTCTGGTAGGAAATTCAGTAAGATTCTAAACCAGCAGAAACCCAGAAGTGGAGGTGTGCTCAAGTGGTAGAGTGCCATTCTTAAGCTTAAAAGCCAAGTGAGAGTGAGGGACCCTGAATACAAGTCCCAGTACTAGAACAAAAGAAAAGGAAAAAAAGGAGAGAGAGAGAGCCAGGCGCCAGTGGCTCACACCTGTAATCCTGGCTACTTAGGAGGCTGAGATTTGAGGATTATGGTTCAAAGCCAGCCCAGGCAGGAACCTCCGTGAGACTCTTATCTCCAATTAACCACCAGAAAACTGGAAGTGGTGCTATGGCTCAAGTGGTAGAGTGCTTGCTTGAGCTGAAATGCTCAGGGGCAGTGTCCATGCCCAGAGTTCAAGCCTCATGACCAACAAAAAGAGAGAGAGAGAGAGAGAGAGAGAGAGAGAGAGAGAGAGAGAGAGAGAAAGAGAGAGGGGGGAGGGAGGGAGGGAGAGGGAGAGAGAGAGAAGAGAAAGAGACCACACACACACACACACACACAGAGACACACACACAGTCTTTTCCTATGTTATCTCTTTTTTTTTTAAGGGAGAGTAAATGTACTCTTGTCTAACCAGTCCTAAGATTTAAGTGAGGGAATGCTTGAAACTTGGATGAAGTAATTTTTTTTCTTTTGTTGGTCGTGGAGCCTGAACTCTGGGCCTGGGCTCTGTTCCTCAGCTCTTCAGCTCAAGGCTAGCACTCTACCACTTGAGCCACAGCACCACTTCTGGCTTTTTCTGCTTAAGTGGTACTAGGAATCAAACCTAGGGCCTCATGCATATAAGGCAAGCACTCTACCAGTGAGCCACTTTCCCAGCCCCTATGTTATCTCTTGTACCATTTCAGGGTCATGTCAAGTAAGAAGACCATTACCAGATATGGCCTCTCACCTTTATGGCTCTAGAACTATGAACTTAATATTTTTTTGAAAACTCACCCAATCCAAGGTACTATGTTAACAGCAACAGCAAATTAACAAACAAAAGGATGGAACTCACGTGCCAAACAGCCACCATAATAGATCTGAATAGCTCATCTCTAGATCTTTTATAAATAATTTTAAAAATCTGAGTTGAATAAAGCCCCCATGACCCTCTCTTTTGGTGGTATTAGAGGTTGAACTCATGGCCTCATGATTGGTAGGTAGGTTTTCTAAAACTTGAGCTATACTTGTAGCTAAGGCCAATTCCACATCCCATTTCAATTACTAGCAGCCAAGTATAATTCTCAACAGATAATCTAAGTATGAAAACGCTTGGCCTTAGCTAGATGCCAGTGGCTCATGCCTGTGATACTATTCAGGAGTCGGAGATCTGTGGATTGCAGTTTAAAGCCAGTCTGAGCAGGAAAGTCCATGAGACTCTTATCTCCAACGAACTGCTCAAGAAGGCCGGAAGTGGAGCTGTGGCTCAAGTGGTAGAGTGCTAGCCTTGAGCAAAAAAAGCTCAGGGATAGCACCTGGGTCCTGAGTTCAAGCCCTAGGACCAGCACAAAACAAAACAAAAAAGCCAAAACAAATGATTCCAAAGTTCATCTCTATTGAGTTAGTGACAAGGTGCTTTTTCCTTACTTGCTATCCATAGATGTTTGCTACTTCCTTTCTTGTCTTCCCAGTTTTAGCAGTGGTAGTTTTGCAGGCAGATTCCCACATCTGCTGTAACTGAAGTGTGGTAATTGGTTGCTAAGTCATGCAATCCGTTGCTAAGGCTCCCTTCCCCCTTTGGCCCCAACACACTTCAGCAACTGGAAGTTAATAATCTGCCAGCAAATTAAATTTGGTGAAAAGATCAAACAGCATGTTAATGAGGAATCAGGTGATCCAAGCTCCTCTTGGGAGGACTGGTGCCTTTCTATCCTCTGTGTAGGCCACAACAAGCCCACCAGATACATGAACTACTGTCAATCTAGATAGGGACACATGTATTTTTGAGCTGCTACTGAACATCTTCATGCTTTTGTCTGTTTCTTTTTTGTTTTAAGTGTACTACACTCATGTTTCTAGGGGCTGGTAGTTGTGGGCAGTGGAAGATTTTATTGTAGTGGCTAGATGTTATTTTCTTGCCCATGGCTGTGTAAAAGAATCTTCTAAGAAGCTTTCTAGAGCCTCATACCAGATTCTGATTAATAGGTCTGAGTGAAACCTAGATATGAGAATTAAAAAGGCAAAAACTTTCCAGTTGATTCAAATGTGCATCCAAGAGTACGCACTGATGAGGTGTTGAGGTACAAACTAAATATAGGGTCCTAGAGCTCCATGCTCAGCTCTGCTACATACTGTTATACAATTCAAGACAAGAGTTTCCCAACTCCTCTGGGACTACAGCACTGCCATTTGTAAAATGAGGAAGACAATATCTTTCTAGCAAAGCAGTGTCATAGAGATTAAATCAGTTAGTATGCTTACATTACTCACAATAGCGAAAATTAATGTTACAGCAAATGGATTATTGATTAACAGCATTTAGAATAGTTCCCAGCACATAGTAAATACTCAATAAATTCCAGCTATTACTAATAAAATTTTAGTAGATGTTTAATTTTAATGTGTATTACAAACAGCTAACTAAAATTAATTTATAGCACTAAAATAAATCTCTTCCTTCAGATTATCAATTTTTTCCAAAATAAGTCACTTTAAGGGAAAAATAAGCAAAAAGGTTGTTTGTACATGGTGAAAGTTAAAAATCTTGGTAAACACTATTTAACGTCTTCCTATCCCAACTCTTTCATGAGCTCCCCAAATGGCCAGTTCTAGCTCTTCTAAAGCCAGCATAGCATAGATGACATCTTCACCAATCTCATCTGTAAAGGTTTTCTTTCTGGTTTGAATTCCCCCCCAGTTTCTTTGTCTTATAGCTATCTCAAACTCAATGTGGACAGTAAGATCTTCTCAAATCTCACTGATTCTCTCTCCTTCCTTATCTTCTGCACTTCTTTCTCTCTCTCCTTCCTTCCTTCCTTCCCTCCTCCCTTCCTCCCTTTCTCTCTCTCTTTCTCTCTCTTTCTTTCTCTCTCTCTGTTTCTCTCTCTTTCTTTCTCTTTCTCTGTTTCTCTCTTTCTTTCCTTTCTTTCTTTCTTTCTTTCTTTCTTTCTTTCTTTCTTTCTTTCTTTCTTTCTTTCTTTCTTTCCTTTCTTTCTTTCTTTCTTTCTTTCTTTCTTTCTTTCTTTCTTTCTTTCTTTCTTTCTTTCTTTCTTTCCTTCCTTCTTTCTTTCTTTCTTTCTTTCTTTCCTTCTTTCCTTCTTTCTTTTTTGTATGCCAGTACTGGGGCATGAACTCATGGCCTCATTTTCTCTCTTGGCTTTTTCAGTCAGGGCTGGTGCTCTACTACTTCAGCCACAGTTCCACTTCTAGCTTTTTGAATGATTAATTGGAGATAAGAGTCTCTCAACCAGATGCTGGTTGCTCACACTTACAATCCTAGGTACTCCAGAGGCTGATAACTGAGCATCATGGTTCAAAGCCACACAGGGCAGAAAAGTCTGTGAGACACTCAACTCCAATAAACTACTGGAAGTCGTGGTGTGGCTCAAATGGTAGAACACTAGCCACACTGTGTGTGTCCAGCTCTTCCTCATTTCTTTAACTAGCAGAGCCAAAACCTAGCAGTAATCCTTCCTTTCTCATTGACCTATTCACTCCTTCATTGAAGCCTATTAGTTTTACCTTCTAAATATACTTTATCCAAATTCTGATTACTTCTGTTGCACCTTGGTTTAAGCCAATACCTTCACTCCTCAGAACATTACTACAGTAGCCTCTTCACTATGTGTCTGGCTTCCCTTGAGCTTTCTAGAGCGTTATTCCCATATAAATAATTTAAAATATGCTGACCAGCTACAGCTCTTCCATCACTTTCTTCCCACAGAATGACATCCAAATACCTCCATGGCACTGCACTATCTGCCATTGACATTTGACAACCACTCAGATTTTATTACCTCCCAGATGAAGCCACATGGACTTCCTTGGCAGGGGTTATCAAAATAGGAAATGAGAGACATTAAAGAAGTTTGTTATAGCCAGGAGACAGTAGCTGTAATCTTAGCTATTCAGGAGGCTGAGATCTGAGGATCATGATTCAAAGCCAGCCTCAGTAGAAATTCTGTAAGACTCATCTCAAATTAAACATCAAAAACCTGGAAATGGAGCTGTGGCTCAAGTGGTAGAATGTCAGCCTTGAATAGAAAACGCTAAGCCAGAGAGCAAATCCCTGAGTTCAGACCTCAGTATCAACACACACACACACACACACAAACACACACACACACACACACACACACACACACACACACACGAAGTTTGCTTTTTTTCCCCCTATTTGCCAACTAGTTTGAACAACTATAATATTTGTTTATTCTTTGAGAAAGTCCCTTTGCCAAGGCTTGGCTAAGGGAAAAGCCATGCATTCAAATACCAGTTTGGACACTTCATGAGCTGTTATGTTCAGTACTCTTGACTTTTACCTTGCTTTGCTTGTAGTAGTACCTGTAACCAACCTTTCTCTATTTTATTTTCACAAATGGAATTTTAAAAAATAGTCTCTAACTCTCAGGGTGATTGCAAAGATTTAAATACATCATTTATTTGTAAAGCTTTTTTTATCATAATGCCTGATACACAGCACTCAATAAATGTTAATTTGCCTCAGAAAAGAATAACAGCGAATGTATTTAGGCAGTATTGTATGACAAATCAACCATTCAGTTCTGGATAATGAACTGTAGAACTAGGCTACGTGGGCTGCAAATTCTTGTGTGTGTGTGTGTGTGTGTGTGTGTGTGTGTGTGTGTGTGTGTGTGTGTGTGTGTGTGTGTGTAGGTACTAGGGCTTGTCCTTGGGGCCTGGATGCTGTTCCTTAGCTTTTTCACCCAAGGTTATTCCACTGGAGTCACAGGATTTCAGCTCAAAGTTTGCCTGGACAGAAAAGGTCGCGATACTCCATCCTCAAAATAACCAGCCAAAAGCTGTGCTGGAGGTGTGATTCAAGGGGCAGAGCACCAGCCAAGCAAGTAAAGCTAAGCAAGCATGAGGTCCTGAGTTCAAACCCTGGTACCAGAAAAAAAGGTTACTAAATCATTAAATTATCTATGATATGTACATGGAGGTTTACAAAATACAGTTAGCCCTGACCTTATGAAATGCCAGATACAATCTATCTACATATTAAGTGTCAAGCTGTAATAATCATAAATAATAAGGAGCTATAAAATATTTAACTATCTGGGAAATTAGAGGTGTGTATGTGTGTGTGAGAGAGTGGGGAGAGAGAGAGAGACAGAGACAGAGATAGAGAGAGAGACAGAGACAGAGACAGAGAGATCTCAACATACCACTATGTAAGCAAATGACATAGAGAAAGCAAATGAGTAAGCAAATGACATAGAGAAAACCTGTTCCTGCCATGGAGAGAGAGAGTCTTAACAGCCTTATCAGTGACAAAGGAAGGAATGATGAACCCAGATTGGGGTCCCAAGTGATCTTTAATTTCCTCTCACAAAAGAGCCAAGATCTGGAATCCTTGCCAACTTTCACTCTCCCTAGAATAAAGGCTCTTGCTAAGTTTTGGTGGGTAAACAGGACAAGAGTGAAAGAAGCTGAAGGAAAATGGACTTGAGCTCTAGTCACTGAATCACAGTGGTTGATATGTATGAGACTTCCAGCTCCTTGGACCTCCCTGCTTCTGTATTGGTGGGTCTGACTACAATCTTATCGTGCCTCTGTAAAAAATCCATCTCAGAACATTGATTAGACTTTATTGTCATTTGTCAAGTATTAATATTAAATTTCACTAAGCCACTGGTAATTAATACATACCATGGAACTAAGGCCTTGTCATCCACCTCCAGATTCAAAGAAAAAAAAAAGATCCTCTTTTACCTCTCACCCAGTCAAAGCTTTCCCTAGTTTGTGGTCTTTCTTACTCCTACCTATGCTGTCACCATTTCTCACATTTTTTTACTATATGCTACACTATGGATGGAAATGTAAATGAGCACAGCTATCATGAGGTTCCTTTGGGTTTGTACTGAGTAGTATAGCAGGATCATATGTTTTAGTCTTTACAGGTCTTTTCAGATCTCTTTTCTTCCATTAGTGTTCAATGTCATGGCAAAATACAACTTCTTTCACATTCTTTTGAACAGGAATACCTATCAGGACAGCATATACCCACATTCTACATAAGGCTAGAGCTAACTAGGAGGGCCACGGTGAGTATCATTTTCACTGCTCTAATCTATCCCTTGTTGCCAAGTTATAGTCTAACTTCATTAAGTGATAGCTCCTGGCCAAACACTTCATATGCTTTTTCTCATTAATCCCTACCCCAATGCTAGGACTTGAGAAATCATTGTTTCTGATGATTTCTCTATTACAATGTCAAATTCACAAGGTCAGAGATTTTCATTGCTATATCCTATGCATCTATAATAGTGTTGTCTAGTATATATTTAATACATATTTGTGAATAGTGAGTGTCATTTCCTAGGCAAGGAGACCAGAAGTGACTCAAGGTCACAGGGTGGAGACACAATAGAATCAAGATTTGATTTCAGGCAGACTAGTCTGGAGAATATGCTTTTAAGATGCACTAACTGAGAAGTGATGAAATTCTACAGCTTTTAAATGATATTATTGATTATTATTCCTTCAACAAATTACTTCCTTTTCTGTGGCCCTAAGACTATTTAGTTTTGTGAATTTGATCATTTGTTTACTGCTTGTCAGACTCCAGGGTCCGTAAGCTTAAGCTGAAGGCCATATTATCCCCTTGGCACTTGCTGCTCTGCTGTTTTTGAGTTTTCCAGACTTCAATTTTACTTAAGTTCTACCTGTACCCTCCAGTCCTTTGAGGGCTCGCTCTATTCCCAGTAAGGCTTCACCCCATCTTTGGATTCTTGCAAAGGAAGAATATGGCAAGGGTAGCTTCTGATTTCCAGGTTGTGTCCTTTCTTGCCATGTGACCTTGGGTTAAGTCAGTTCTTTCTGATGGCCCTAGCTCCACTGCTGGGAAGCAGGCAGAAGAAATAGCTTTGTGTCCCGATTTAGCAACACAGAATGTAAAAGTGATTACTTTTGTACAGTAAGTGACAGCTTAGGAGAAAAAAATAGCCTTCATTTCAAAGGAAAGTCAAAGGAATATTCAAATGAAATTATTTAGAAACAAGGGTTAGCTGGAGGGATAGTCCTTTATGAAATGTCTATGGCTCTTCACTATGTAGGCTTCAGACAATAAGCCATTTTACCATTAAGGTTGCCATGCATTTTTTTCCAGTATAAATCAGGTTTTGACCTGCATATCTAGCCTTAGTTGCTCTCTGAGCCTCCTGTATCCTACTGCTAAGCAGCTGCTGCTAAATGCGGGGAGCTCATCCAATCCCTCTTTGCCCCCAACTCCCTATCAGCTCCTTGCTGAGGAGGGTGGTGAGTGCTAAGCAGCTGACATGCCAAGTCTATAAGCTGACCCAATTTAGAGATATTTAAATAAAAAAAACTCCAGAGGGCGGCTTTTTATGCTGCAATACAGCAGAGCACAGAAATACCAGGGCAGTAAGCCTCAAGATTTTTATTTTTCAAATCACTCAACCAATACTTATTTATTGGGCACCTGCTGTGAGCCAGACATCGTGTGGAACATCATGATGAGAAAGACTCAGACCTACAGTAACACATTCACATTGTGTTAGTGTGTGAGTGGGCGGGAGAAAAGAGAGATCACACAGAACTATACAGTTCTGAGATAGGGCAGATGATAGTAAGCATTACTGAAGACTTATAAACATACCCCAAGGGAAGAAAGTTACATATGATGCAGAGGCTTTGTGGAGGTCATGGCCTTTTGGGTAAAAATCTAAATAAGCTAATGTAAGGAGACGGCAGGACTGGTATCAACTAAGGCTCAGAAGATGGGAGAGCAGCTGCTTCTGGGGAGAGAAGCAAATGGAAGAGCGGTGCTTTGAAGGTGGCATAAAATGCCAGAGAAAGGAGAAATGGGAGGCATAGAGAGCAGCTGGGAGTTTATATACACATCCAGGTGAGAAACAATAAAGGTCTTCAATTAGGACCACGGTAGAGGGGAAGCAGAGGAAATGTGAAAACAGACACATGTGCAGGAAGAGAACCATGTAAAGATGAAGATAGAGATTGGGCATGATGTATAAAACAGACATTATAAAACTAGAATTAGTAACATGTACCAAGTGTTGACATTATGGGAGCGGTATTGGGAGAGTAACACTCTTGAAGTTGTACAGTTGCAAGACTGGGAGGATGGCAAAGCAAATAACCTAAAATAATCACTCAAGTTGCATTTAGGTGAGGTCCTAGTACTGATAGAGGAGAACACATGTCCATGTGGTTAAAGATATCAGGCAGCTAATAGACAGGCCTGCCTGAATATTAAGAAATAAAGTGACATTGATGTTATTTGTGAAAAGTCATGAGACAAAGGTTGTCATGGATTAAACTGTGTCCCTTTCAAAATGGATTGAACCCATGACCTTTCACACTCCAGACAAGTGTTCCACTACTGAGTTTGATCTTCAACCTTATTGTATTGTTTCTTATTTGCTTGGTAGGTTGTTTTGTTTTGCTTTCTGTGATAATAGGGATTGAACTAAGAGCCTCAATTTTGGTAGACAGGCATTCTACCACTTGTATACATATGTATGGTCGCTTCCTTTGTTTCCCTCCCTCCCTCCCTCCCTCCCTCCCTCCCTCCCTCTCTCTCTCCCTTCCTTCCTTCCTTCCTTCCATCCTTCCTTCCTTCCTTCCTTCCTTCCTTCCTTTTTTCCTATGGCTTCACGCAGTATCATCACACTCAGATTATTTGTTGTGCTAGCTGTACCTTTGACTTTATGTCCAATATGACCTTGATAAGTGCATCAATTCTTCTTGGCACAGAATTTGCTACACAAGTGATCCTTTTTTTCTTTCCTTTAGTAGGGCTGCCCATCTTAATCTCACCTAAAAAGTTATGAGGACATTAGAGCTGTTGTAACCTGACCTTTCCATTTCTTATGGTTTCTCTCTCTCTCTCTTTTCCTTCCTTCCTTCCTTCCTTCCTTCCTTCCTTCCTTCCTTCCTTCCTTCCTTCCTTCCTTCCTTCCTTCCTTCCTTCCTTCCTCTCTCTCCTCTCTCTCTCTCTTTCCTTCCTTCCTTCCTTTCTTTCTCTTTCTTTCTTTCTTTCTTTCTTTCTTTCTTTCTTTCTTTCTTTCTTTCTTTCTTTCTTTCTTTCTTTCTTTCTTTCTTTCTTTCTTTCTCTTTCTTTCTTTCTTTCCTGTGTATATTTGTTTGCTGCCAGTACTGGAGTTTGAACTCAGGGCCTTGTGTTCTTGCTTGGCTCTTTTCCTCAAGGCTGGTCTTCTACCACTGCCACAACTCTACTTTCTGGTTTTATTTTCCCCTTGAGGATTTTTGTATATATGTTTAACAGGAATTTAGGCCTTCAAATTTCTTTTTTGAGTGCCCCTGTGTCTTTAGTAACAGGACAATGTTGATAATATTGATCTCAGGAGCTTCTATTTCTGTAGGATTAATTGTACTGTAGCTTTTTTGTTGCTAATTATGTTTGAGTTTTCCTTTTTTTTTAGTCTAGATAAGCTTTGTCTATTTTGTTTATCTTTCCAAAACACACACTCTTAGTTTTGTTGATTTTTTAATTTTGTTTTTCTAGTTTTTATTTAATTGATCATAGTAGGCGTATATTATTTCCTTCCTTTATGGGGCTAAGTTTATTCTTATTTTTCTAATTTCTTGAAGTTGGATACTTTAAAATCTTTTTCAAGAATATTTTTGTTTCTTGTTAGTTTTTAGACAGAGTCTCACTCTGTAAACAGGCTGGCCTTAAACAAGTGATTGCCCTGAGTGATAAAATTGTAGACATATACCATCATACTTACCTTCTTTTTACTAAAAAAATTTTTTTTGTTGTCATGGGGTTTGAACTCAGAACCTGGATGCTGTCCCTGATCTATTTTTCTCAAGACTAGTGCTCTACTACTTTGAGCCATAGTACCACTTCTGGTTTGCTGGTGGTTAATTGGAGATAAGAGTCTCATGGACTTCCTTGCTCAGGCTAGCTTTTTTTTTTGGGGGGGGGGGGTCCGGTCGTGGGGCCTGAACTCTGGGCCTGGGCGCTGTCCCTCAGCTCTTTAGCTCAAGGCTAGCACTCTACCACTTGAGCCACAGCGCCACTTTCGGCTTTTTTTCTTATGTGGTGCTGAGGAATCGAACTCAGGGCCTCGAGCATGCAAGGCAAGTGCTCTACCACTGAGCCACCTTCCCAGCCCCTCAGGCTAGCTTTGAACTATGATCCTCAGATCTCAGCCTCCTGAGTAGCTAGGATTGCAGGTGTAAACCATCAGTGCCTGGCTCAGCTTCTTTTTTGACATAGACATTCTTTGTTGCCTTTTTTGCTAAAGGCTTGTACGCTACCACTTGAACCACAGCTCCACTTCCAGCTTTTTGCTGGTTAATTGAAGAAAAGAATCTAATGGATTTTCCTGCCTGGGCTGGTTTCAAACCATGATCCTCAGGTCCCAGCCTCCTGAGTAGTCATAAACATGAGGATCATAAACATGAGCCTAGGTAATCAGCTCCACAACTCCTTTTTAATGAAATGATATAAATATACAATTAGATTATACTAAAAATAAGCATCAAAATGCTAACAACTCATCACTTCCAAAATATTTCTTACATTATATTATACACAGTATATTATACACATTATTTATGTAACATAGAACTAATACTTGTACTAATATATCTACAATGCAGAAATATTATATAATAATGTACTCCTGTATATATTTTCCAAATTCTGCATTTATAAACACTGAGTTGGAAGTTTGAAGTTAGAAAATGGTACAAGGGCTGGGAAGGTGGCTTTGTGGCAGAATGCTTGCCTAGCATGCATAAAGCTCTGGGTTTGATTCCTCAGTACTATATAAACAGAGAAAGCCAGAAGTGATGCTGTGGCTCAAGTGGCAGAGTACTAGCCTTAAGCAAAGGAAGCTCAAGGACAATGCCCAGGCCCTGAATTCAAGCCCCAGACTGGCAAAAAATGCTACAAATTAAGTCTCTCTCTCTCTCTGTCTCTCTCTCTGTCTTTCTGTGTCTCTCTGTCTCTCTCTCTGTCTCTCTCTCTGTCTCTGTCTCTCTGTCTCTGTCTCTGTCTCTCTCTGTCTCTCTCTCTCTCTCTCTCTCTCCATTCCCTGGAGAGCTGGTAATAAAATACCTAATCAAAATAGTACTGGTTCCTGGGTCTAAAAAATTTAACTGTCAGTAGTACATGATTCCTGTGGAATAATCCCTCAAAACCCATATGACTATATTTAAATTTTTATTTTCCAGAAGGAGGTAAAAATCAGGTTTTAGTTAAGGCATTAAATTGACCTTCTAGTTACTGCAATAAGGAAATAGGCAAGAGGCTTTAAAACAAGTCAGTATTCTCTGACTATTAAGCCTGTGTATATATCAGAGTCTGAGGTAATCACTAAGAATTTTGATAATCTTCATATGTCAGAATTCACTTCTGAAAATAAATCTGTAATTACCCAAAGCTGGTTCAAAGACTTCAACTTTGAATAGAAAGAACATTGGGTTAGAGGCTTGACTAAAATCTTGGCTTTAATGTTATCTGTGGGACTTTAAGCAAAAGATCTCATTGCTCTTTCTTTATTTCCATTTCCTCATCTATAGCATGGAGGTGGCAGGATAATTATCATCATCGTCATGACAGCCAATACTTTCATGTGTTCACTATATGCTGAAGATATTTTCATTAATTTACTTATTTGTTTATAAGTTATCTTAAGAAATAGCTATTATTAATTTCATCACCATTCTACTGAGGAGAAAATGGAAGTACAGACAGGTAAAGCAGCTTGCGCAAGATTACGTAGGAAGTGAAGAGGGATTCCTAGGTCACCTCACAGATTAAAAAGCTATTCAGTTGCATTTTGGAAAGGCCATTTCCAAGCTGAAATTGAGAGTTCTGGTTAGGTCTCAAAGTCACACCTTGTTGATTAAACCAGGAAATAAGAAGTATTGAGTGTAGAGTTAAATCCACTGAGACCTGAACAATAAAGTCAGGGCTCTTTTCTTCACGGTGGGCAGGACAGTTTGGTGGGAAGATCCTTTCTGTAACTTCAGTGTGGTGGCAGAACAGGCATATCTGTATAGGCAACTCAGGTTGTAGCAGGCTCCCTTAAACATTTTATAGAGGGTGTTCTCAAAGCTGATGTTTGGAATTGAACAGAGTTAGGAGACTGGTTTTATATTGTTTGTTGAAAAGATTCATTTGTTCTCTATACTTGAGTTATTTGTATGCATTTCTCTTGGCCAGTGGAAGTCCCAATGCTAAAGTGATAGGTATATCTAATTAGGATCTGCTGTAGATTCCCTCTTGCACTCAAGGACAAAAGAAAGCAAAGTTATTAAACCAACAATTATTTAGCCAAAGGCTTATGAGCTATCCTCCAGCCTTCTCTCTTAAGAACATCTTCACTTGATCTCATTCTTTTTTGCCTCTAATCCGGATAGTACCAAAATGCAAAAGGGTAGAAACTGGCTTGTTCCCAAAGCATGCTTTCACCCAAAGTGAAAATCTGTCAGAAGCCAAAATGTGACACAGTATCTTACAGTCTAGAGGAAGAATCATGAAAGAACCTTGAAGGCTCATCTGTCTCATCTCTTTGTTTCTAGGTTGTTGCATGTTTCAGAGTTCAGTCCATTGTGGGACAGTTTCGGGGGGTGTTGATAGCCAATCTGCTTGGAACTTTCCTGATAAGGAACTCAGGAACTGTTTTGATAATAGATTATTGCTTATTCCACTGGGAACACATTTTGATATTTAAATTTTTCATTGGTCCTTTTAAGTATTTGTAATTAACATTTTGTCTCCTGTGTTTCTCTGGCTATTTGAAAAATGACAACTTTTTAGGGTCAAATCTAGATCTTGAACTCAAAGCCTGGGCTCTGTCATTTAGCTTTTTCACTCAAGGCTGGTGGTCTGCTACTTGAGTCATACCTCCTCTTCTGGTTTTTTGCTGGTTAATTGAAGATAAGAATTTCATGAACTTTCCTGCTTAGGTTGGCTTTGAACTACAATCCTCAGATGTCAAACTCCTGAGTACCTAGAATTACAGATTGTGCAGACCATCAAGTGTTTGCTAATCCATATGATATAAGGTCTGACATCTATTGATCTCCTGTATTTTAAATTTGCATTGACACTAAAGACAAGTCTAGAATTCTGACAACTATCCCTGACAGCTTATAAAACTTGGTTTATTCTAATTCAAAACTAAGAACAACTAAAATATCATTCTCCAGCATGAAGAGGGGCAAGTGTGCACAATGAAATAGGTAGTGTGATGAAAAGCAATGGGCCCAGGATTTGGACATGGCTTTTTGGAGCCTCAGTTTCTTCACCAGTAAAACTCAAGTAGAGCATATAAATGGCTTGACATGAAACAGAACTGATAAATGTATCAGTTCTTCTTGATAAATAATTTATTATATAACTGATAATTTTTTCATTCCTTTAGTAGGAAAGCCACAAGAAGTCAAGAAGTCACAAGAGTGAAAGTCAAAAGTCACAAGAGGACATTCCATTTCTTATTGTTTGTTTCTCTTTCTCCCTGTGTGTGTGTGTGTGTGGGTGTGTGTTGCCAGTACTGGAGCTTAAACTCGGAGCCTTGTGCTCTTGATTGGCTTTTTTTGCTCAGAGTTGGTGCTCTACCACTTGAGCTCTACATCCAGGTTTTTGCTGGTTAATTGGACATGAATCTCTTAGGATTTGTCTTCCTGGGCTGGCTTCAAACTGCAATACTCAGACTTGTTTCTTGCATAGCTAAGATTACAACCATGAATCACCAGCACCTTGCTTCTTCTACTTTTTTAATACTTTATTCTTCCTTTGTCCCTTCCTTCTCTCATTTTGCCACATACCTTTTTTTTAACCAAACACCTTTTGACTTACTTCTCCCTTTACAACTTCCTTCCTCCTTTCCTCCTTCTCCTCCTCCTCCTCTCTCTCTTTCTCTCTTTCTCAAACACACACACACAGACACACACTCACACACACATGTGTGCATGCACACACACATACAGCAGCTGAGAGAATGAATTTCAGCTGGATGGCAAATGACTTGCTAAGTGGATCTGATAGGTTGAAGGCCTCATTTCCTGCTGTGGTGTGTGATTATTATTTTGATTAAGCCTCAAGAGAAAGCAAGTGATAGATCTAAGACAGACCAACCAATGTGCACTATCCCATAGGCCTTTGCTTTAGCTCTAACAGTTGATCTGACCTTCTCTAACACTCAAGCCTATACCTCAGTCTCCATATCAGAGAAACAACAAATTTGGTTCCTCATCCTATAACTATTCTGTATAGTGGAAGAGGGTAATGGAGAGAGGAGAGAATAATAGAGTCCCTGTAACTAAGAGTTAAGGAAATTGCCTAGCTAGATTATCTCTGGGCAGAAAGTGATGTTAAAAGCAGTCACTCGTAAATGAAAGGAATCTGCAACCAGGTTGAATGAAGTCATCTGATTCCTTCTTTTGCTGACACAAACAAGTTTCTGCTACAGTTAGCAGCACACAGCAACTGAACCAGGCTAAGGCAGTGCCAAGCCAAATCCTAGGGGCTGTCAGCAGAATGCCAATAGCAGCAGCAACAGCTACTACTGATGCATTTTGAGATGGATAGCAGAAGAGGAAACAGGACACAATGAGGATCCCTGGAATCAGGTGGAGTTTATTGGACTGTGTATTAGGACTGTCATAACAAAGAATCTCAGATGTGGTAAAGTCAACCACAGAAATTTATCATCTTACAAATCTAGGGCTAGAATCTGAGGTCAAAGAGCTGGCACATTTCTTATCAAGCATTGTTGCCTCTTCCTTTGTTTTTCCCCTACCATCCCTGTATCCCTATTTAAACAATTTGTTTTTTTTTCCCTTCCGCTCCCCAAATTATACCAACATCAAATACAGTGAAAACAGGGGTTATACAGAGGGAGGGACACACAAAGCAACAAAAAATCATGTGGTACCTTATAAATACATTAGAAACAATAGCAAGAAAGAAAAAAACCACTTGAGTCTTTATCTTGGAGTTCATTTCGCTTAACATCATCTTGTCTGAGCTTTTCTGCTTGTTTCAGAGACGCGTATCTCCAATAAACCACTCAGATAACCAGAAGTGGTGCTGTGGCTCAAGTAGTAGAGCGCTAGCCCTGAGCTGAAGAGTTGAAGGACAGCGTTCAGACCCAGAGTTCAAGCCATGACTGACCTCCCCCCCACAAAAAAATTAGTGAATTCATTGTTTATTTTGCTCCATATTTCAAGAGATCTTTCAATGCTTATTTGGGTAACTCAGATTCTGGCATAAGAAGCTTTTAGAAGGAATGGGGAGAAAGATGAAAGAAGTGACATCAATTAAGATGCATTGTACTTATAAACTAATTTGATGAATGGTAATTCCTTTGTACAACTACTTAAAATAACAAAATATAATTTAAGAAAAGAAAAAAGAAAAGAAGTCTCTAGGTGCTGAGCACTAGGGGTTCATGCCTACTACCCTAGCTACTCAGGAGGCTGAGATCTGAAGACTATGGTTCAAAGGTAGCCAGGCAAAGTCCATGAGATTTATCTCCAGTTAAGCACTAAAAAGCTGAAAGTGGAAGTGGCTCAAGTGGTAGAGTGCCAGCTGTATTTTGAAAAAGCTATGGGCCAGTGCTAAGGTCCTGAGTTCAAGCCCCAGTATCAGCAGGTGCACACATGCACTTGCATGTGCTTGCACACACACACTAGGGCAAAAGTAAACAAGGAACAAAAATATTTGCATATTAATGAGTATGATGTTTGGATACATACATTACATGGTATTTAAAGCAGATTTAACACATCTATCTCCTTAAAATAATCCTAGAAAAACTTCTGACAAATAATTTCAGTAGTAGCATTTGGACAGATGGGAGAAATTTGAGGTCAGTTCTATATACCTGATCTTGTCCAAAGACTACCCTGGCATGTGGTAACACATCAATCCATCCATCCATCCAACCATCCATCTATCCATCTATCCATACATGCATGCATACATTCGTATAAGCTATTTGTTTATCAGCTATTATATACCAGAATATCTTTTAGGTGCTAGGGTTATAGAAGGACTGATGATGCAGATAGCTTGAGGTAGTGCAAGACTGGTGAACTGGGATCAAGAATGATTCAGCTCAAGGTCTTGCAGTACAATTTACTATCTGTGCAACTCTAAGTAATTCCTCAAACTGAGTCTCATTTTTATCAGCTGTGAAATAAGCTAAAGGGGATTGAATATAGATAATCAATAAAGATGAACCCTTGCTAGTTCTGTCTACTAACAATATAAATAGAGACAGTAAAGTGGAATGATAAGAATATGGACTTGCTGGGCTGAGAAGGTGGCTCAGTGATAGAGCGCTTGCCTTGCATGCCAGAGGCCCTGGGTTTGATTCCTCAGCACCACATAAGCAAAAAAGAAAAAAGCCAGAAATGGCGCTGTGACTTAAGGGGTAGAGTGCTAGCCTTGAGCTGAAGAGCTGAGGGACAGCGCCTAGGCCCAGAGTTCAGGCCCCACGACCAGACCAAAAAAAAAAAGAATATGGACTTGCTGAGCCAAATTTTTACAACTTAAATGAGTTAGCTGGGTCAAACTTTAATTTATATAAGCATGTTTCTCTGTGTACAAAACATTAATAATAATGATACCTACCTTAAAAGGTTTTGAGATTAATGGGGTTATTTTCATAAAGTCCTTGCAATGTTATCTGGCACTTACTAAGTGTTTTGTTGGGTGTTAGGTGCCTGAGAGTGATTTTGGCTATCTAAGCCTGAAAAATTAATCCCTACGAGGGGGTGGGAGGATCAGATAAAACCTGTGACCCTTAGCTAATAGAAAAGGGAGCCCAGTATAATTTATCTTTCTAAATGGTGATTGCTGTTTGCTTATAAAGAAGCATGTGGCTTCCACCCTGAAGAGGTGTCACTTAAAGGACATCAACAGTATGTCAACTGAATGTCAGAGAGTTTTGGAGCACATCAGTGAGCAGCAGCTAAGCCTCAGTCTTCTCTAGGGCAGCTCTAGAGGGTAGTTTTAAAATTCAATACTAATGATATTCCTTACAACTGAAACTTCTTTTAAGCAGTTCTTAAAATTCTCCACCTAAGCTTCTGAAACTATTTTTTCTCTTACTTGTTCTCACAAATGCATTTGTCAGAATTAACAAAAACAAGAAATCTATAACTATTGAGGGCCTACCCACCATACATTTCACACTTGGCATTCATTAACTCAATCTTTACAACACAGCAAGGTTTTCTTAACATTTGTGTATCTGAAGAAACTGAGATGCAAAGAGATTAAATAACTTGCCCAAGTTACGTAGTTTGTACCTAACGGAGCAATGGGTTGAACAAAGATCTTTCTGGCCACTAAATCCCTATTCTTCAGAACACACCATATTGTTTACCATAAAATACTTGTAGGTTGCTTTCAGAGATGGATCAACAATGAAAAAACATTTAATTTTCATTAAGTATTAGCAAATGAGGTATCACTATACAAGTTAAGACTGTAGTATCATGTTATTATAATTGGCTTCATAAGAGAAAACTATGGAGGAACTCAAAGGTGCAATGCTTTTGTGCCCCATACAAAATAATATTTATTGAAATGAACTTCAGAAAATGGAAAAAAACACCCCTATGTTATATTTTTGTTAGGGGCCAGGTACAAGAAAAACAAAACATAATGCAGCACCTCTGGAATCTCTTGCCTATCCCTGTCCTGAGAAGGACAATGTCTTATCCGACATGTCAATGATGCCTCCATGACTGCAAGATGTGAATCTTTATCTTTTTATAGGTTGTGGGCCTTGAAGAATGTGAATTTTAAAATGCAAGATGTGGCCTGGTGCTGGTGTCTCACACATGTAATTCTAGCCACTCAAGAGGCTGAGATCTGAGGATCACAGTTTGAAGCCAGCCCAGATAGGAAAAGTCCATGAGATTCTTACCTCCAATTAATTTCCAAAAAGCCAGAGGGGAGCTATGGCTCAAGTGGCAGAACACTAGTCTTGAGCAAAAATGCTTAAGGAAAATACGCAGGCCCCAAGTTCAAGCCCTCAAACCAGCATACAAAAAATGCAAGAGGGCTGGGAAGGTGGCTCAGTGGTACAGCACTTGCCTTGCATGCCTGAGGCCCTGGGTTCGATTCCTCAGCACCACATAAGCAAAAAGAAAAAAGGCCGGAAGTGGCGCTGTGGCTCAAGTGGTAGAGCACTAGCCTTGAGCTGAAGAGCTGAGGGACAGCGCCCAGGCCCAGAGTTCAGGCTCCATGACTAGACCTACCCCCCCCCCCCAAAAAAAATGCAAGAAATGATTATGAACATTGAAAAATCACAGAATGATCTCAGTGATCTCAAGTTTCATCTCCTATAATAGTACTGTAAATGATTTGAGGTGATACTGGCTAGTACTGAATTAGTGAAGTCTTTGGTGGGTGGGAAGATAATGAAGTGGTTGAATAAATGATGCTGTAAGAGTGCGTCTAGTGTCCAATGGAAATAAGACTTGGAGGACTTTGCAATTCACCTAGATGTTAGTATTAGCATAAGTGATATGGATAAACATCAGTAAGGGTTCCATTTCTAACTATCATCTTAAATTACTAAATAACTAACAGAACTACTTCCCTTCTTTGATTGTCCAGCTGCCCAAAAGGTAAGTAAACTTTGTTTCCCTTCCCTTATCTCAGTTTAGTGAAAGGATTTAAGAACTATAAGATATCTACATGTAAACCTTAGTGCTGTGTATAGCTGAATGGAACAGAATTGAGAATACAATTAAATATGTTCATTTATCTTAAAATAATTTTGGAAAAGTTGCCAAAATACAGAATGAAAAAAGACACTTTCTTCCATAAACGGTACTGGGCAAACTGAATATTAACATACAAAAGAATAAAATGAGGCCCTTACTTCATATAATATGAAGAAAATAAACTTAAAATTTATTGAATACTCAAATATAAGGAAAAGTAAAAGTACTTTATGAGCAAAGACTTTTTAAAACTATAAACCCAACAAAAGAAAAAAATAGACAAATAGGACCATATAAAAGTACAAAGCTATTAAGAAGAGCGAGAAAAGGGGTGGCTAGGGGAGGCTAGGGAAGGGATGGGTGAGGATGGTGAAAGGAGTAACATTGATCAAGGTAATTTATTCATAAACTGCTTTGTTTAATGGCAACTCCTTTGTACGACTACATAAATAGTAAAAAAAAAAAATAGAAAAACTAAAGTACAAAGCTTCAGTACAGCAAAAACAAACAATAACAACAACAAAACAACAGAGTGAGGAGATGAGCTAAGGAATAGAAGGGAAACATTTCAAGCCATGCATAGGGGTTAATATCCAAATATAAACTTGCTTATGTAACTGAACAGCAAGAAAATGAGTAACTCAAGTTAACAAATTAACAAAAGACACGAATAGATATTTTGAAAACAAGACATACTATTGGCTGAGATGTGTATGAACGTGCTCAACATCATTAATTATCAAAGATATGAACATTAAAACAAGAGGAAGTTATCACCTCACATCTGTCAGAATGGCTATCAAGAAGATGAAAGACAACAAGTGTTCAGAGGATGAGGAAAGGGAACTCCTGCACAGAATTGGTGGGAATGTAATTAGAACAGCCATTATAGAAAACAGTATAGACACTCTTCAACAAAATTAAACTATAACTGTCATGTGATCTAGTAATGTCACTTCTGGAAACTTATTCAAGGAAATTGATATCAATGTGTAGAAAAGGTGACTTCACAACTGTGTTTATTGTGCAACTTTTGGAATAGCTAAAATATGGATTCAATCTTAAGTGTCTATCAAGATAAAGATAGTGTGGATAAAGAAAGTGTGGCATATATACACAATGGAATAAAAGTCAGCCTTTCCTTTCAAAGAACAAAATCTCACATGTATGAACCTGGAAGACATTTATGTTAAGCGAAAATAATCAGGTAAAATGCATACAAAGACCAATACCACATGATCTCACATATGTGGAATCTAAAAAGGTTGAACTCATTACGTAGAGGAAAGATGGGTAATTATCAGAAGTTGGGCGCTGCAGTGGAGAGAGGATTTAAATTTTCAAATCTTAAAATTTCAGTTAAGCTGGGTACTAGTGACTCACACCTGTAATCCTTAGGAGGCTGAGATCTGAGGCTACTTAGGAGGCTGATATGAGAAATGAGGATTACAGTTCAAAGCCTGGACAGGAAAGTCCATGAGACTTTTATCTCCAATAAACTACCCAGAAGACAGAAGTGTATCTGTTAGTCAAGTGGTCAAGTGCTAGCCTTGAACAAAAAAGCTCTTGGACATTGCCCAGGCCCTGAGTTCAAGCTCTAGGATTGGCACCAAAAACAAAAATTCAGTTAGACAGGAGAAACAAGTTGGAAATCTGTTGTACAACATTGTGACTACAGTTAGCAACAATGTAGCATATTGTCAAAAATTGCTAAGAAAAAACTGAGGGTATAGCTCAGTGATGAGCCTATTATGTGTGAGGCCCTGGGTTTGATTCCCAACATGGAAAACAAGACTAACCCAAGGGTAAATTATAGACAGGCACTGGTAGCTCATGCCAGCCCAGGCAGAAAAGTTCTTGTGACTCTTATCTGTAATTAAACAGCAAAAAACAGAATTGGAGGTGTGGCTCAAGTAGTAGAATGCCAGCCTTAAACAATAAAGCTAAGCAAGCATGCGGCTCACACCTGTAATTCTAGCTATTCAGGAAGCTGAGATCTGAGGATTGTGGTTTGAAGCCAGCCCAAGCAAAAAAGTCTGTGAGACTCTAATTGACCACAAAAAAGCCAGAAGTGCATCTGTGGCTCAAGTGGTAGAGTGCTAGCTAGACTTGAGCACAAAATTCAGGGAAAATGCCCACGCCCAGAGTTCAAGCCTCAGGACTGGCAAATCAAATCAAAACAATGACAACAAAATAAAACAAAGCCAAGGGATAGCTCAAACTCCAATACTGGCACACAAAAAAATCCTAGCCCAATAATAAATTATAAGTGTTTCCACTATAAAAACTTAGCACATGTGGTGATTCATGTTAATTAGCTCAATTTAGTCACTCTATAATGTATATGTATTTCCAACCCTCACATTATGCAGGACAAATATGCCTAATTTACTTTAAAGAAAATTTTATTAGCATAAATTAATTGTATAAAAGTGTTCTACAGTGATATTTAGAACATGAATATAATGTACTTTAACCAAATTCACCTAATCTATATTACTACTTCTTAACTCCTCTCCCTGTTTCTACCTCCTTTTTTAATAGTTTCAGTGAGTTTAATATGTATATAATGCTTTTTTTTTCTTTTTTCGTCAGTTATGGGGCTTGAAATCAGGACCTGGGCACTACCCTAAGCCTCTTTGTGCTCAAGGCTAGCGCTCTACCACTTGAACCACTGCACCACTTTCAGTTTTTGAGTGGCTTATTGGAGATAGAGTCTCACGGGGACTTTTCTGCCCAGGCTGGCTTCAAACCGTGATCCCCAGATCTCAGCTTCCTGAGTAGCTAGGATTACAGGCGTGAGCCACTGACACCTGGCTTTGCATTTCTATATTCAATTCCCATCACTCTCTTCTTTCCACCTCCCTCTATCCATTGACTCACTCCCCAAGTCCCCATTTTACAATTATGCCATATTATTAATGTTCTTAGCTCTAGAGTCCACATATAAGTGAAAATATGTGGCATTTGTCTTTTTGAGGTTGACTTACTCAATGATTGTTTCCCGTTATAACCAGTTTCTTACAAATGAAACTTCATTTTTCTTTATGATAATGCTCCATTGTACACACACACACACACACACACACACACAACTTTCCTTATTGTTAAGTACCTAGACTGGTTCTCTATTTTGGCTATTATAACTAGTGCTGATAACATGAGTGTGCCAGTATCTCTCTCTTGTATATTGAATTACATTACTTTAGATATATGTCCAAAATAGTAGAGCATAATCATAGTTTTATTTTTAATTTCTTGAGGAATCTTCATACTGATTTCCATAGTGGCTGAACTAATTTACATTCCCATGTACAGGTGTTAAGGACCCTCATCAGGTTTTGTTGTTTGTTTACTGGATGCTTGCCATTCTGACTAGGGTGAGAGGATCATTTTGATTTGCATTTCCTTTGTCTCTAAGGATCATTTTCTCAAATAGTAATTAGCCTCTTGTATGTTTTCTTTTTCAGTAACAAAATCATAGCAATTTTTTACTGGTGTTACAAGCTTCACATTACTGGGGTATATATTCACAGATACAAGCAACATAAATGATACTTCAGTTAACTTTTGAAAAGCAATATTGAAGGAAAAGCACATATTTACTGCTGTCTTTGATGCAAGCCAGGAATAATGCTGAGACTACCCCTTCAAGGAGGGTGATTTAAAACTTTTCTCTTTCAATCAAACCTTTCCTAAAGAACAAATTGAAAATATCAAAGCATATAATCCTAGTTTTAAGGAATATACATATACACATATGTACATATATGCGTATTTATATTTTAACTCAGGGCCAGAGCCACAACTTCACTTCTAGGTTTTTTTGTAGTTAATTGGAGATAGGAGTCTCTCATAAACATAATCTTTAAATATCTGCCTCCTGAGTAGCTTGAGCCACTGGCAACTTCACGTGGAAATATTTTGAGGAAGAATTTGAGATAATTTAACAATGGTTTTCTCAACCATAACAAATGCTCAAAGATAATCCCGGAAAGGTCAAAAAAAAAAAAAAGTGTCCTAGCCAGGTGAGAGTGGCTCACGCCTGTAATCCTAGCCCCTCAGAAGGCTGAGATCTGAGGATCTCGGTTCAAAGCCAGCCCGGGCAAGAAGTCTGTGAGACTCATCTCCAATAAACCACTAGAAAACCAGAAGTGGTGCTGTGGCTCAGGTGGTAGAGTGCTCACCTTGAGCTGAAGAGCTGAGGGACAGCACCCAAGCCCAGAGTTCAAGCCCCACGACCGAAAAAAAAAAAGCATCCTATTTCTTACAAAGGGGGGATGATAGAAAGGGATGATAAAAATAAATGCACACTTCTATATATTCTTTTGAGAACTGTTAAATTCAATTGCCCCTTTTTAAACTGGATTATTCTTGGTGTTTAATTTCTTATCTCCTCATGTAGTTTGGATATTATTTGACAACTTGAAAAATAAGTAAATTAGAAGGACAAAAATCCCTAAGTGCTGTGAAACGAGGGTTTAGTGATATTCTTGGGAAAAAGTAATTCTTATTATTCAAAGCCAATGATAATTTCCTGAATCCTAGTAATATCCAGTCAGACTGAGCTATCTAGTTTGAGATTAATATTTCACACCATACCTGACCAAAACCCCCCACTTAGCAAATTCCACTCTGAAACCAGCAGAGTGACCTCCTATACTTTGAAATTAGAGTAGAGTGCTTCAATTTTCTCTAATGGATGTTCTGTCCTTTTTCCTGTGGATAATTAGTTTGTGGCAGGAAACAAGAGAGTAAAGGACGTTTTTCATTAACTAGAAAGCTATTTTGTAAAAGTTGAAGCTGCAGAAATTACTCCCTCCTAACAATATTCTGGTAATATGTTCTGTCTATGTCTACTTCCATTCTTCCCTTCCCTTCTCTGTGGATTGTGAAATGGCATCATTTCCATTTCTTTTTGACATTAAACTTTCAGCTCAAAGCCTTACAAACATGAGACTCTAAGCAACTATTTATTAGTAGATTGATTCATGCTTCCCAAAAGTAAACCATCATGAAAATGTATGGCCATGGAGCTACAAGAAGAGTGAAATCCAAGAACTGGCTTCATGTGTAGCAAGATACACAAAATAACTTTACATGATATGGATATTGATAAACTTTTTGACCTGAAAGCTTCCTGAACTTACTCTGCTGCCTGGTGCCTCATTCCTATAATCTTAGCTATTCAGGAGGTTGAGATCTGAGGATCCTAGTTCAAAGATAGCCTGGGACAAGTCTAAGAGACTCATCTCCAACTAACCAGCAAAAAGCCAGAAATAGAGGTGTGGCTCAAGTGGTAAAGTGCCAGCCTTGAGTAAAAAAAGCTATACCAGAGTAGGAAGCCCTGAGTTCAAGCCCTAGCACCAGCACAAATTAAACAAACAAAAGCCTCCCTAAACCAGATGCTATCTTCTCACTGGGAACTTTTCAAATCCTGCTGCTAGAGATAACACTCAGAGAATCCATCTCTTCGATCACAATATTTGTTCAAAGACTACTTACAGCAGAGGTCCAAGGAAACTTTTGGCTTGACAAAAAGCTTCTGCCCTATGGTGTCTTTCAAGTCATGTTCTGTGAAGAAAGGGACTCTGTTTTCCTCCCACCAACACTACTTTCAGTGTAATCTATGAAGCAATTAGAAGCTATGAAAAAATAAAGCCTGGCTGGCAGTTTGGGTGGAATTTAGCTTGTCTTCTCCTTGCAAGTGTAAATGAAATCTTTACCTATGAAGGCCAGTTGCTTATTTCCAGGCTGTTTTCAACTTAAGACTTTGAGCTGCCAGTGAGTAGTCTGTGTACTGTGTTGTTGCCTCTTTCAGCCATTCTCTACTCAGTAGCCCACAAGGCAGGTTTCCAGGCTTTTCTTTTATCTTTGTGTCTGTGCTTTTGCTCAGTGTTCTTACTCATGACTGACTTGCTTATGACTGAGCCACATCTATAATCTAGCATTTTGCTGGTTACTGGAGATGGAGTCTTGTAGACTTTTCTGCTAGGCTGGTTTTGAACCTAAATCTTCCAGTTCTCAGCCTTCTGACTAGCAAGGATTACAAGCATGGGCCACTGGCACCTGGTGCTTTTGAACTGGCCAGTTTACCTGTTGGGGTAGCCTCTTGCTGGGAATAAACCTTGGCCAGCCTCTTTTGCTTACTTTATATTTTTTAATACCTGCTGCAGTCCTGAAGCAAGACTTGCCTACTAATCAGTCCATGGAGAAAATTTAAAGGAGTTGAAATTAGTTAGCTGAGGATGAGAAAGGAAATAGGTGAAATGAACACATTGAATTGAAAGCCATTTACTTATTTAAAAATTGTTCTCAGAACAGAAAAAAATAAACTATGACAAAAACTTCATATACCTAAATTATGTTTAAAGAATCATCTTGGAAACTGAAATAAAAACTACAAGAGAAAATTCCTCTGGGCCTCTTTAGAAAATAGATGAGGGAAAGATAGAGTCAGGCACCCTGGAAGGTACTCTGGCGTATTTCTAGTGCTTCAATAACCCTTAAAAGCTTAAGATGCTATTTGTCATAAGAATATAAAGGGGAGACTGATTTTTTTCTTGGTTATGGAGTTTGAATTCAGGGCCTGAGCACTGTCCCTGAGATCTTCTGCTCAAGGCTAGTGCTCTATCATTTTGAGTCACAGGTGCCTCTTCTGGTTTTGTGACGGTTAATTGGAGATGAGTCTTATGGACTTTTTTGCCTGAGCTGGCTTTCAACCAAGATCCTTATATCTCAGGCTACTGAGAAGATAGCATTATAGGCATGAGCCACTGGAGCCTGGAAAGAGAGAAATTTTTTTCCAGTCCTGGGGCTTGAACTCAAGTCCTAGGCACTGTCTCTGCTTTTGCTCAAGGCTAGCACTTTACCATTGAGCACCAGTCCTACTTCCAGCTTTTTCTGTTTATGCGGTACTGAAGAATTGAACCCAGGGCTTCATGCATGCTAGGCAAGCACTCTACAACTGAACTATATTCTCAGCCCAAGACAGGAATTTTTAATAAGATCTTAAACATTATACTCCAAGTAAATAGAAATCTGTCTCGTGTAAAACAAAACAAAACATAAAACAGCAAACTCCTGAGAAGAAAGTTCTAAGGTCTCTTTCATTTATATTAAAGTTTAATGGCACTCAATGTCAAGATATGTTCTTTTATATTTATCCTCAATCCTTCATATTAAAAATAATGCATTTTTCCTTGTTCCAGTTTCCAGAGACAAAGGACAATCTATCGTGTGTTTGAAAGCCTTTTTTTTTTCAATAGCTCTAGTGTCCTTTCCTCCATTGTATAAGTACAATTGGAGCCTCTGATCTTTCTTCAAAGGTCTTCCAAACACCCTTTGTGGTTCTATTGATAATTCTCTTCACTCTCTCTCTATTCTACCTTTAACTGTGAAAACTCACCAAATTTCTAGTAAGTATGAGGTACAATGGAAAGCTTATTTTTCTAGTTATCAATTTTGGGTACACAGGTTTTTTCATATTAGCAATAATAGATATTCCTGTTATTGGTCACTGAGATTGTTACTCATTATTTTTGGTAAGTAAAGTAATTATAAGAAGAATAATACTATGTTATTGATAGTGTCTAGTAATTCAGAATAGTTGATTATGAATTATTGATATGAAGACAACTAAAAGGATCATAATTATCAGAAGTTTACAGTAATAAGAGAAAAGGTTCATGTGCAGTATATAGGTAAGTAAAATGCAAATTAAAATTTATGTGCATTCTTTCTATAGTTTCATAGTACTTCACATACCAATTTATTATAGTACTTGGTATTTATTCCTATCATTAGGTTTCATACTTGTCTACTCTTCCCAGTAAATATACCCAATGCTTAAATTTGTTACACCAGTGCTGCATATGAATCCTGACAAAGACTAGATACTCAGATGTGTCTGTTAAACGAATATAAAGATTGGAGTCATGTAAAATACCTAAACACGGAAATAGTCAACCTACTTATAACAATGCTAATGTTATCTAAGCCTTTCAGAGAGAATGCATCAGAAGAATTAAGGTGGTTTCTCAAGGTCACAGAGATGTTAAATGGTAGATATTCAAATCCAGATTTGTCTCTAAGATGCAGGCCTTTGGTGCCATATTAGACAGACTACAAGAGGAAATAGAAATGGTTGTGCTAGTATGTTGAACTTAGATGGGTTTTAATATTCTCATTTTTTCTTTTTGTCATGTAGAAAAAAGAATTAGGTGTAAAGTGTTTACTATGGGCATCAAGTAGCTTATTTTCTGCCAATACACCTTGTTTATTTGTTATTGGACTGTAGACTGTCTTGGTATCTGATCAAGTCCTTGGGATTATCTTTAATAGGAATCCTTATAAATTCCTAACTCAATGTCAGAGGTACTGCTTATCAATATCCCTTTACTTCATCTTCTTATTTCTCATACTACACATGGATGTGACCATAATAACTGGTTGACATTATCATTGTTATCCAACAGAAGATCAAGCCACACCAGACCATTTTCTAACAGCAGAAATCTCTGTTTGAGAGCAGAGGGAAAGAAAAGGTAGAGTTAATAAAGGGTAGTAGATTAGGACAAAAACCCATGTTTCTGATGTCAAACCATGTAAATCATACTTTTCACTGCTGTGCTCTATGACTTCAGACCTTATGATCCCAAGATTCCCTGTGCTCCTAATCTGTCACCACTTGGTCCTTTCAGTTGCTAGGTGAAAAGGCAGGTTAGAGTGGAAACAGAAAGTCAACATTAATTGCAGGCTTATTATGTGTCAGTCAATCTACCTATAACAATGCTAATGTTATCTAAGCCTTTCAGAGAGAATGCATCAGAAGAATTAAGGTGGTTTCTCAAGGTCACAGAGATGTTAAGTGGTAGATATTCAAATCCAGCTTTGTCTCTAAGATGCAGGCCTTTGGTGCCATATTAGACAGACTACAAGTTTTCCATCACTTTAGAAATGTGATCCAGGCTCCAAGAACAACCACTGACCAGCTCTTCCCTTAAACTTCTTCACAAATACATCTCCTAGAAAGGAGGAAACAGTTGGATCAAAATAGAATGCCAAGGTGGACTGATGGTAGCTGTGATTGATTTGACTTAATGTTGGACAATAATAGCTCAAAGTTTCTGACTCAAAGGAAGCCAGAAATATATGATGGCTATTCTAAATTAAATGAAATTAGTAAGACTCTGATAAGGGAAAAAATCATATATAGCAATCAAGGAAGCATAAGCAGATCAGGGCATAGAATTCAGGACCTTTTCCCCAATCTTGTATTGTAGGGGTCCTTCCCTTGGACCTGTCATTTCATGTTTTGGCAGATAACCCAGAGGCCTGCTACATGAATTCTAAGGATCAGCCTGGCATCAGATCAAAATGTTCATTTTGTTTCTCATACCAGTCCTTTGCCACTTATAACTGAAATTCAGCACCTGGCACAGGGCTAGTGGGTAACAGGCCCTCAGTAAGTATCTACTTAACAAATGAAATATCTAAGCTATTAAAATGCATCCATTGGACCATGTGGAGGGAGACAAATAAAATTATAGTCTGCCTGCAAGAAACTCAGTGCTAAAGGAGATATGATGTTCCAAGTAATCTAACTTAATAGTGTTGTAAATAATATCTTAAGAAGGTGAAAAGGAGCGCTGAAAATACCTTGGAGGAAGAAAAACACCCTTTCTAGTTATTTGTCACTAATCCTACCATCCCTTGGAAGCAAGGATAAGAGTATAGCAAAAATCTTCCCAAAAAAATACAGCCCTAGATGTGAATTGACAGCCAAACCTCAAATTCTGCTTTCAAAAACCAAAATCTTTTCAGCTGTATTTTCAGCTTTTCTGGATGTAACTAGCTTTCTCTATTTTCAAAAAAAGAGTAAACAGAAAAGGGACCAGTGTGGGTTCATTCAAACAGTTTAAGGCTAGTTTTTTTTTAAATTAAGAACATTCTCACTAAGGAACTGGGAGACAGTGATGAGACTGAAACAAAGTAGGTTTTAACATTTCCTTCCCCTGTCAAAGGCCAGATGATCTAAGGCAGTTGGAGTGAGAACTGGAGGCAAAGAGAAAGCCTTTATGCATTTGATAAAGCACCATTCTAATAATGATTGGGGATATTAAAATAGATTTCAGATTTATCGATCAAATGGATCTTCAGATTGAGTTTGTTGTGGCTCAAGTGCTAGAATCCTTGCCTAGAAGGTATAAGGCTGAGTCCAAACCTCCATACAAATAAGTAAAAGAAAATATACACACTGAGTGCTAGTGACTCATGCCTGTAATCCTAGCTACTCAGGAGGCTGAGATCTGAATACTGTGGCTCGAAGCCAGTTTCAACAGAAAAGTACTGGTGATACTCTTCATTAACCATTCAAAAATTGGAAGTGGATTTGTTCAAAGTAATAGAGTGCTAGTTTGAGCATAAAAAGCTCAAGGACAATACCCAGACCCTGAGTCTAAGACCCATATCTGACAAAAAATAAAGAAAGAAAACATACAATACAATAGCCTCAAAATACAAACTACATATTAGTCTGAACTCAAAGGGTGTTGAGCATGGTTAAATGACTGCCCACTATAAATTTATAGTCAGAGAGGCAAGATTCACCAACTATATCCTGTGGTTCTTAAGCATAATTCAGAGATGCATGTACCTTCTCAAACTGCCTCAGGAAGAAAACAAAAGGGATTCTTGTGACTACAACTTCATTGTTAGTGGCAGTATTTTATTTAGTTATACCAGAGAAATTATCATTCTGCATCAAAACCTAAGAAAGACTCTGTTTTGTGCCCCTGCTAAGGAGGTAAAGGATATTGAGGTCCCTCTGCCTTGACCCTCAGAACAACACAGTCTGTCTGTCTGTCTGTTTGTCTGTCTGCCTGCCTGTCTGTCTCTAACACAGACATTTCCTTTGGCTCAGGTTGATATCTATGCTAATTCAAGGAAGCCAGGCTCAACCATTTACTAGTACTATAACCTTGAGCAAGTCACAAAACAATTCAAAGCTTTTCTCTTTTCTAAATCTGTAAAATTCAGATAGCCAAAAAGAATGCATGGCATACAGTAGGGATGTTTGGTAACTGCAGATAGAGTCAGAGGTGTTGGTACCTGCTGCAAAGTGGGCCTCAGCATGGGGGGGTTGCAAAGTGTTGGTTTTTCTAGGGATTTGAGAGACTGAGATGGGTGGATTCCTTAGTCATTCTGCTTACATCAGGAAGTACCAGCAATCGTGATGCAGGCTATTATATAAGTCCCAAGTCAAAGCAACTCTCCTCTGGTATTAGATCTTACTTGGACATCAAGAATGCTGCAAAAACAGAGCTTTGTTTGAAAGAGAGCCATGTACCAGATTTGCTGAAGCATCTGTCCAGCCTGGGATCCTGTGAAAGTGTGTAATTTTCTGGGTAAACATTCTTATATATTGTCTTAAAAATCAGATTGTCTCCTATATTGAAAACATTTATGTGTTTTTTAATTTAAAAAATCAATATTTTTATAGATATTGTACAATAAAGCTGATGTAGAATGTGTGACTTTTACAAATGCTTTAACAGATGATAAAAATTTACATTTGTAAAATATGCTGTACTGATCCAAAATAATTTTAAATAATTTTTTAAGTTCCCTCAACCTCCAAAAAAAGAATGCTATAGAAGCACAACTACAAATCTTTAGTTCCTGTTTATCTACTGATCCATACCAAATTTGGAGCCTTTTGCTCACTGGCTCATTCCTACCATGTCTGTAAAACTCTGAACCTACCTTGTGGTTTTACTTCTCAATCCTATCACTTCCAATTAAAATGACATGCATTTTCCTCAATTAATTTCCTCTTGCTGCCAAATGACAAGTGTGGGTCATGGTAACAATGGATTCTCTTACGCAGAACTTCAAAAGAAACCAGAGGATTGATGGTGATGTATATGGACTATTGAAATATTTTAATTCAATAAAAGTGAATAAAAATGAATTGCTATGCACTAGATACAACAGTGCTGCTTCTGTGTCTTGCCACTGCAATGTTTATATTCTTACCATGTGACCAGAGGCCTTGTGCTACCTTCTAAGCTAGAGGTCACTAAATTCCTCCTGTACTCCCTATCCCATGGGGCCAATGTGTGGGCAGAATTTTCAGCAGGATCAGCTGTTTCAACACACTGCAGCAGGAACAACCTAGCAGAGCAGGAGCAGCAGCTATTCAAGGGTCCCTTGAAAAGCCTCAAGTGATCACTGTAGATAGGATGGAGACCAAGATATAACTAATGGTAAATGAAGAGAAAACTTGGAGAAAGTCTTAGAAGAAAATGCATGAGCTATGGAAGGACTGGAAGAAACAAAACAAAGAGGGAAAGTCAAGTAGAAGAGAAAGAGAGATAGCAAGTGAACAAAGAGGAAAGAAGACAAAAGCAAAGACTGGCCAGGCCAGGTGCTGGTGGCTTATGCCTGTCATCCTAGCTACTCAGGAGGTTGGGATCTAAGGATCACAGTTTGAAGCCAGCCCAGGAAAAAAAGTCCATGAGACTTTTATCTCCAATAAAGTACTCAGAAAAAGCCAGAAGTGATGCTGTGGCTCAAGTGGCAGAGCACTAGCCTGGAGCAAAAGAAGCTTAGGGGTAGCACTCAGGCCCTGAGTTCAAGCCCCAGGACAGGCAAAAAAGAAAAAAAAAAGAAAATGAAAAGATTAGGTAGGAGAATGTGAGAACAAGAGAAAGAAAAGACCAAGATAAAATGTTGTGCACCAGTGGCTCATACCTGTAATCCTAGCTACTTAGCAGACTAAGATCTGAGGACAGTTCTTTTTTTTAATATATACATATATTGTGAAAATACTGTACAGAGGGGTTACAATTACATGGGCAAGATAATGAGTACATTTCTTATCAAGCATTGTAGCCTCCTCCTTTGTTTCCCCTTCCCATCCTTTCCCATCTGCCCCTCCTGCTTCCCCCTCCCCACTCCCCCCCCCCCCCCGGCCAAAGTTATAAAATTCGACATAACATGTTGCAATGGGTCCACCTGTATCCCTATTTAAACATTTTTTCCCTTCCCCTGCACAAATTATACCAACATCAAATACAGTGAAAACAGGGGTTATACCGTGGGGGAGGGACATACACAGCAACAAAGAAATCATCTTATAAGTATGTTAGAAACAATAGCAAGAAAGAAAAAACATTTGAGTCTTTATCTTAGGGTTCATTTCACCTAACATCAACTTATCTGACCATTTCTGCTTGTCTCAGACATATACTAGTTATTGCAAATAAGGGAAGCCATGGGACCTATGTTTCTTTGGGCCTGGCTTACTTCACTTAATATAATTTTTTCCAAGTCTTTCCGTTTCCTAACAAATAGGGCAATGTCATTCTTTCTGATGGAGGCACAGAATTTGAGGACGCAAGTTCTAAGCCAGCCTAGGAAGGAAAAATCCATGAGATTCTTACCTCCAATTAACCACTAAAAAGCTGGAGTGGAGCTGTGGCTCAAGTGGTAGAACACTGGCCTTGAGCAAAAAAGCTAAGGAACAGTGCCCAGACCCTGAATTCAAGTCTGAGTATTGGTACACACACACACACACACACACACACACACACACACACACACACAAACACACACACACACACACACACACAGACTGGCTAAGAGAATGTTAGAACATGTGATAAAAAAAGAGCCAGATAAAGGAAAATAAAAAGGCAAGAGACAAAAACAAGATCTTTGAAGAAAGGAAAAATGAGAGCCTAAAAGAAAGAGGGGAAATGCAGGTGAATGTCCTATTGGGGAAGGGACAGACATCAGTGGACCCTAACTAATATGCTTCTTATTTGGTATTAAAAAAACTGTGTACCTTCATAATAGGATTCCACTTGATACCTGTCAAGACTATCACCTGACTAACAAATATGGAAAGTTTTTGCTGCGATATTCACTGCACACCTGTCAGCAATGAAAGCTGCAGTAACTAGGGCAAGGTAAGGAGGGAGATTAAGACAGAAAATCCAGCAGAGACTTAGCAAGCCTAAAATTTTTCTTTAATGTAGTGGTGGACAGGGAATGGGAAAGGCAGAGGGAAAGACAGAGGGGGAACAGACAGACATACAGAGATAGAGAGACAGAAACATGTACATATACCCACTATGAAATTAATTTTTGCTTTAGGAGTCATAGCTTTGCTATATCTTCTCCCAGCAAACGAAGGATTTTTTTTTTGTACCTCCATCTCCAAAGTTAGCATCTTTTTCATGATCTCTACAGCCTTTCACCTCCATTGAGGCCTTCCTAAATTAACCACTAGGGAGATTGGAATCTTATCCTTCCTGGCCTCCCTAGCTCCAGCTTCACTTTTCTCTCTAAGCCCATACTCCCAATGTTTGGACCATCTCTGAACTGCTACATATTTTTTCTGGTATGCTGGGGTTACCAACCTAAGAACTAAAGGTTTTTTTCTGGCTAGCAGCAGAGCAGCACTGAGGAATTCTATCCCAGGCTGGACAATGGTATGTGAAGAAGCTAATTTTCTCTAGGTAAAGATTCCTATGAAAGAAACAGAGAGGGGAGGTGATGTTGCATGCTTCTTATCCAGTTATTATTCTATCAAGCGCATTCATCATCACTGTTCTACTAAAAATACAATTCATTAAATTCTTTTGGCCTGAATGTTCTCAAATTATAGATCTCTTTTCAAGAATCATATGAATACCATGTCCAGTTATTATCAAAGTATAGTTATGATGTAGTTGAAAGACAACATAATTTAGAGTTGGTCAGACCTTCCAGTCTTTCAACTCCCTTGCTCCTGAATGCTTCTGACTTCTCTGCCTCATCAGCTTGACTCTAAGTTTCTAAAAGGTAATCATATTTTCTTCATCTCTAGGTAGCTAAACAGATATATAAGCCTTAACAAACATACTTTCTTGTCTAGTTAAATTGTGTATAGAGCTAATCACCCATTGAATAGTAAGACTCTGCATTTGGCAGAAGACAAGGAAAGAGGACAGAAGACAGAAAGAGGACATAAGAGAGAGAAAGGGGACAAAGAAGAAATGAACATCTATTGAGCACCTTAGCCTTAGACCTTTTACCATTATTTTCATATGAACTGTTTCTCAAAGCAGTACTAGGTGGTAGATATTGTTATCCACATTTGATAGAAAGCTAACAGAGAGTCTAAGAGCTTGAATAATGTGCCCATTGTCATATAATTCATAAGTACCATGGTCTAGGTTTGGAAGCAAGTCTACTCAATTGCTCTCATCCCTCTGCTGTCTTAGTTCCTCAAGCTAATCCAGCCTCTTAATAGCCAAAGCCAACTGCATTTCTTTCAGATTCACCCTACTCAACTCTCAACACTGATGTCGCTAGTTATCTTCTATTTTTTTTTTTTTTTTGCCGGTCATAGGGCCTGAACTCTGGGTCTGGGCGCTGTCCCTCAGCTCTTCAGCTCAAGGCTAGTGCTCTACCACTGGAGCCACAGTGCCACTTCCGGCCTTTTCTGTTTATGTGGTGCTGAGGAATCGAACCCAGGGCCTCATGCTTGCAAGGCATGCACTCTACCGCTGAGCTACCTTCCCAGCCCCTCTTCTATTTGAAACTTTCTCTTCCCATGGCTTTTGTAGCACTATTATGTCTTCCTTTGCTCTGACCAATACTTGTCAGTTTTATCTGCCCTGCTGGTCTTAGATATTCTCACTCTTTTTTTTTTTTTTTTTGGTTGTGGTAGTTAAACTCAGGGTCTGGGTGCTGTCCCTGAGCTCTTTATTCTTAAGACTAGTGCTCTACCATTCTGAGCCACAGTACTACTTTCTGTTCTCAATCTTTCCCCTCTCTTGAACAAAATCACTTGAATACCACATTTTCCCCCTGAGCATCTGGATGAGGTAAGTTTCCAAGATTGCTTTTTGAATTCTACTCTCATTACAAAGATCTCAACTCAAATCATTACTACCTTTTGAGCCTCTTTCCCCATAAATATGGTGTGGCCACCTTAATGTCAAAAATTCAAACCACCAGCCTCATCTCAACTCCTAATCTTTCTAAGATTGTGCAGCACACATCTGTGATCCCAGGAATGGTTGGAAGCCTACAGTAGGTGAATCATGGCACAGGCAGTACCAGGGAGAAAGTGAGACCTTATTTTAAAAGTAACCAAAAAAGCCAGGGCTGGTGGTGTGAATCATTTAGTAGAGCACCATCCTGTCAAGCACAAGGTCCTAAGTTAAATTCAAATCACTGTAACCACCTTCCCCCAAAGGGAGAATATTATGTTGATTTTCATTGAGACAGTATTCATTGTGGTAAAATACACATAAAAAGTTCCAGTGCAACCATTTTTGTCAGTACTAGGGTTTTAACACAGCTTTACACTTGCTTCTTAAGTACTCTACTACTACTTGAGCTACACCTCCAACCCTTTTTTGCACTGGCTATTTTTCACATGATTATGTCTCTCTTTTTGCCTGGGCCTGCGTGGACCACAATTGTCTCACTTTTCTTCCCACTGTATCCAGGATGACAAGCATCTACCACCAAGTTCAGCTTTTTCTATTGAGATGGAGTCTCATAAACTATTTCTCCAGGGCTTGCCTGGAAGCATGATCTTCCAGATCAATGTCTCCTGAGTAGTTAGAATTGCAGGCACAAGTCACCTGTGCCTAGCCCATTGTAACTATGTTTAAGTGTAACACTAAGTGGCATAAAGTACACTTACTGTGTTGCACAGCCATTATCACTATCCATTTCTATAAATTTTGATCATCTCAAAAGAGACATCTGTAGCCCTTAAATAATGTCTACTCTCTCATTCCCCAAACCCTAGACCACTATTCTATTTCCTGTCCCTATGAATTTGTCAGTTTTAAGTGCTTCACCTAAGTGGTAATTGTACATTACATGTACTTCTATGTCTGGCTTATTTCATTGAGCATAATATTTTCTAGCTTCAACCATGTTTTAGTATACATCAGAACTTCATCCATTCTAAGGCCAAATAATATTGCATTGTACATTTATATGCCATATACTTTTATGTATTTATTTGTTGATGAACCCTTGGCTTGATTCTCTTTTTCAGCTATTATCAATAGTGTTGCTATGAATATGAATATTTTTGTTTCTGCATTTAATGTTTTGAGTTAGATACCTGGTGATAGAATTATTGGATCATACAATTACTCTATATTTAAATTGTTTTGTTCCAGTCCTGGAGCTTGAACTCAGAGCCTGGGAACAGTCTCTGAGCTGTTTTTGCTCAAGCCTAGATTCCTACCACTTGAGCCAGCTTTTTTTTTGGTGAATAACTGGAGATGAGTCTCGGACTTTCCGGTGCAGGCTGGCTTCATACTGTGATCCTCAGATCTCAGCCTCCTCAGTAGCTCTGACTATAGGTGTGAACTACTAGCACCTGGCTAACTTTTTGAGAAACTTCCAAACTGTTTTTTTTTTCTTTTACCATGACCATACCATTTTATAGTTTCAGTAGCAATGCAAGGTGGTTCTAATTACTCCACTTCTTTCTACTTCTAGGCTTTTTGTTTTATAACACTGTAAGTCTTAGTGGATATGAAGTAGTATCTCATTATGGGTTTGACTCAGATTTCTTTTTTAAAAAATATATATTCTTTATTGTAAAGATACTGTACACAGGGGTTACAGTTACATGAACAAGGTAATGAGTCTATTTCCTATCGAGCATTGTTACCCCCTCCTTTGTTTCTCCCCTAAGATCCCTTTCCTCCCCACCTCCCCGACTCCTCCCTTCTTTCCACCCAGGCAAAGTTGTAAAGTTCATTTTCAACATAGTGTCTTGTACATCTCATTGTTACAATGGGTCATCCTGTATCCTTATTTCAGCATTTTATTTTTCCCCTCCCCAAATTAGAAAAATGGATATATAAGATGCAGGAATCAAATAATGTGACAACAGAGGTTATACTATGGGGGAAGAACATACAAAGAAACAAAAAAATCACACAGTACACTGTAACTACCTTAACAAGAACAGCAAGAAAGATATACTCTCTTGTGTCCCTATCTTGGGGTTCATTTCACTTAGCATCAGCTTATATGGTCATGTGTACATAGCTTTTGACCTCTTCTTCTTGTCCTAGAGATATACTAGTTATTGCAAATAAGGGAAACCATGGGACCTATACTTCTTTGGGTCTGGCTTACTTCACTTAATATAATTTTTTTCCAAGTCTTTCTATTTCCTAACAAATGGGGCAGTTTGACTCAAATTTCTATAATGACACTGAACATCTTTCATGTACTTATTGAATTTGTATATCTTTTTGAGAAATGTCTTCAAGCCCTTTGCTCATTTTTAAATTGAGTTTGGTTTTTGTGGTTATCGCTGTTGCTGAATTGTAGAAGTTCTTTATATGTTTTGAGTACTAATATCTTATCAGATTTAGAAATATTTTCTCTATTCTATGTCTTTTCACTTTCTTGCTGTAAAAAAGTTTTATTTTTTCTGAAGTCCAATTTATCTTTTTTTTTGTATTTTGTTGCTGGTGTTCTTGGTGTAATATCCAAGAATTATTGCAAAAACCAATGCTATGGAAATTTTCCCTTATAATTATTATTTTGTATGTGTGTGTGCTGGTCTTGGGTCATGAACTCACGGCCTGGGCATTGTCCTTGAGCTTTTTTGCTCAGGGCTAGCTATCTACCACTTGAACCATGGCTCCACTTCTAGCTTTTTTGGTGTTTAATTATAAATAAGAGATTCATGGAGTCTTTTGTCTAGGCTGGCTTTGAACCACAATGCTTAGATCTCAGCCTCCTGAGTAGCTAGAATTATAGGCGTGAGCCACTGGCACCTGGTTATTCCTCTGTGTTTTCTTATAATAATTTTCTAGCTTTATTTAAAACATGATCCTTGTAAAATAAAATGTGAAGACATAAATGGTCATGAACTGAATTTGGGAGAATGAACACCAATATATCCGTGTTACAGGACTCCATGCTGGTATTAAAAAGAACATGGTACCTTGATAAAGATTGATATGGGAAGATAGATCCAGACACCAGAAAGTAAAAATTGCAACTTGTAGCACACTGACACAAAACTATGGTCTATAAACAAACTCCAAACACAAACTATGAATTTTAGGCAAGTGTAGAAAAATGTGTTCACAGACGGACACAAATCTCCATGGAATCCAGTGACTCAGAGTCTGAGCTAATGAGCTCATAGACACTCTCACCCCAGGAACATTCTACCTTTTCTCCAGATAAATCAGTGTTAACAAAGACTCCTGAATATGTATTTTTTGTTCCCAGCTACAAAGATAATACAAAATCTGTCCCTATATCTAATCTCCAATCATATTCACACAAGCTCTCTCACTATCTCTCAGCCCATAGAGATAAAGAAATGTAGAAAGACTTGTAGAGCAATGGCCATGGCTGCTATTTTTGCCTGTATTTTCTATTCCATGAGTATTCTGCAGTAAGTATATATGATACTTGCGATATTATGTACCCTACCCCTGGTTCCCCTACTCCTGGTGTTCCCCAAAGAAAATATGGAGCCAGTTGTTGAGTAAGCTTGGGCTAAGGGTCAAAGAGGTTAAATAGCTAGACACTGGTAGCTCACACTTATAATCCTAGCTGCTCAAGATAATGAGATCAGGAAGAACATGTTTCAAAGTCATCCTGGGCAGAAAAGTCCATGAGACGCCATCTCTAATTAACTAGCAAAAAGCTGGACTAGAGGTATAGCCCAAGTAGTAGAATTACATTAGGGCAAGCAAACCAAGCAAGTCAAAAATCCTGATTTCAAGCTCCAGTACTGGTAAAAAAAAAAAATAAAGAGAAAGGAAGAAAGAAAAGAAATCAGAGAGATAGAGAGATGGGGAGAGACGGGGAAGGAGGGAAAGAAGAAAGGAAGAAAGACAGAAAGAAAGACAGAAAGAAAGAAAGAAAGAAAGAAAGAAAGAAAGAAAGAAAGAAAGAAAGAAAGAAAGAAAGAAAGAAAGAAAGAAAGAAAGGAGAGAAAGAAAGAAGGAAGGAAAGAAGAAAATAGAATAAACATGTGCCAGTCTTAAGATAACAAAAGCCAGAACAAAGAAGGAAAAGAAAAGCTTTGCAAAGCACTAAGCATAATTGCATCTTAGACACACATAGTTTTTTTGGAACAATTATAGTACACTCCATCAGAGATGCTTTTAGGTAATTTAGAAAGAACCAGGTAAATCAAGCGAGAAAGCAAAAGAACTTTAAAGAGAAGCAAGCATGGGTGTAAAAATTACCTTTATTTTAAATCAAAAGCATCAACATAAGCTTATGACTTTAAAACGCTTCTGTCATACATTCAAGAAGCTGGCTCCACTAGTTAGCAGGGAAATGAGGTAGTAGAGGAGGGACGATAAGACATGTTGGCTTCCCTGTACACACTTCTGTACCTTTTTCTATTTTATATAATGTATGTGTTTTACCTACTAAAAAAGAATCAATAACAGTAATGTTAAAGGCCTTCACTATGTCACAAGAATTGCTGGAGTAGTCTTTAGTGGCCACCTAACTACTACTAATTTGATAGCAAAATAATTTAACTCACATTACTAGCTAACAGCAAAACTCTGGGACAATCACTCTGTATTCAAATACATGGTCACAAGAAATGCTGGAGGAAGTCAGATGCCAGCAGCTCATACCTGAATCCTAACAATTCAGGAGGCTGGGATTTGAGGATCACAGTTTGAAGCTAGTCCAGACAGGAACGTCTATGATACTTTTGTCTCCAATTAACTACAAAAAAGCTGGATCTGTGGCTGAAGTGATACAGTGCCAGCCTTGAGCAAAAACCTGAGGGACAGTACCCAGTCCTTGAGTTCAAGCTACAGTACTAGTACAAAAGAAAGAAAGAAAGAAATCTTGGAGAATAGTAGACATCAACTTTGGAAAGAGTAAAATTAAGATGTACATAGAACATCTTATATTGTCAGAGAGCAAATAAGAAGAATGACAATCATTCTTTTGTTATTAGACATGTATTGTGGTCTAGACATTGTTCTGATTGTTTTACATCCATTAACTTTAGAATATAGTAACTTTTATAGAAAAGGAAACGGAAGTAAAGAGCAGTTAAAGCAATTTGCACAAGGAAGAATCCTTGTGCAAGTCAGAGATGAATGGACTAGGTTTTTAAAAGACAATTAAGCCTAACATTGAAAAAAGTGTGTGTGTGTGTGTGTGTGTGTGTGTGTGTGTGTGTGTGTGTGTGTGTGTATCAGCAGCTTAAAATAATATAAGCCCATGAGAAGGATTTTTTGTATTGCTGGAAATTTTACTTGGTTGTGGATAGGCAAGAGTGGGGAATGCCCTACTCATGGATCATGTAATGCTGACACAATATGAGAAAGGTTTTTAACTCATAAGAATATCTAAAAGCAGTAAATAATAAAAACTAGTAATATTTTGTGGGGTTTATTGTTAGAAATCATTTTTGACACCAGCAACTTAATAATAATAATGTTAATTTTATTATTATATGACTCAGTCAATAATTGTGAATAATACCAATTATTTATGATAATTATGAAATAATGTCAACATTAATAATAATATAAGAGCTAAAGTTCATTAAATGTTTGTATATGCCAACCACTATACTCATTTAATAATGAATTAATAGTTGAAAAAATGGAAGTATAACCATATTCAATAGCTTGTCAAAGATTATCCAGTAAGGAAGTATTAGATAAGATATGATTCCAAACAATCTGGATTTCAGAGCACACATTCTAAAACATTACTATATATTGTCTGACATACAGGCCCAAATATACTAAGAGATGCAGATACATAAACAAGGCTACATGATCCCTACTTCCTTGCAATTCAAAAAAGAGATCTAAACTAAGAGGAACATGGTGTGAGACAACTCAGGAAATATTTGAGTTGGGGATAAAAGATGATACACTGAGTTGACATTGGCATGCTATTTCTTCCAATATCCACAATTAAATCTCAATTAAGTGTACAAAATAACCTATGCTTTTAGGCCTAGATCCACAATGAATACCATTGTGTAGTCTAAAACTCAGAACTACAAATTAACTTTAAATGGTTTAGGGGAAATTACATAGTGTATTAAGTTATTATAATTTTTTGTTGGTAGTGGGGCTTGAACTCTGGGCCTGGGCGCTGTCCCTCAGCTCTTCAGCTCAAGGCTAGCACTCTACCATTTGAGCCACAGCACCACTTCCTGCTTTTTCTATTCATGTGGTATTGAGGAATCAAACCCAGGGCTTCATGCATGCTAGGCAAGCACTCTACCACTAAGCCATCTTCCCAGCCCTACTATAACAATTTGCTAGCATGGAGACACTTGTCTAGGCTCTACCACCTGCTCCCTGAACAAAGCAAGGACTCCTGCTCTTTGTGTGTCTGTGTGTCTGTGTGTGTGTGTCTCTCTCTCTTTCTCTCTCTCTCTTTCTCTCTCTCTCTCTCTGTGTCTGTGTCTGTGTCTGTGTGTCTGTGTGTCTGTGTCTCAGGGCCACGTAATCCCAGTTGGCTTTTTCACTCAAGGCTATCACTTTACCACTTGGGCCTTGAGCCATACCCTTACTTCTTGCTTTTTTACTGTTTAATTGGAAAGAAGAGTTTCCATGGATATTTCTGCCTGGGTTAGTTTTGAACCATGATCCTCTCATCTCAGCCTCCTGCATAGGTAGCATTATAGGCATGAGACACCAATGACAGGTTCTCGTGTTTTATTTAGGCTGTGTTCTCTGCCTGGAACACATATCAGTATCTCTGCCCTATCAACTCCTCTTTCATAGCTAGAGAATATCTACTTAGGCCTAAAAACCCATTCAAATATCATTATCAATAATGACTTACACAACTGAATTAGTGAATACCTTTGATGAACCCTAATACTTGTTATTTCTTCATATGTCTGTTATGTCTTCATTATACTGTCAGCACTATAGAAAACATTTTCAGTGACTGGCTTATCTGTGGTGCCTAATAGAGTGCCAAGATGAAGAAAGGTAGAAGAAACAATCATTTTATTATCTCCCTGAAGGACCAGCTTTAGTGTGCTGTTTAGTCCTGGAGCTGATGTAAAGCATATACAGGTTAATAACTTTGTAAAACCATGCCATTTAGAGAACAAGGTAGGTTCATATATTAACTTTTCCACTTCCTGCTTTTGTGACTTTAGACAAGTCATTTTAGCTCATTTCTTCATCTATAAAGAAGTAATAACTTGGAACTATAGAGATGAAATGTAATTATGCATAAAGAGTACATACATGGTGTACAAGAGACCCAAAAATAGCAATTTAAATAGTGGCTTTAATTAATAGAGCACCAGACCTGTGAGTAACAGTGAAGATTTTTCTGCTTGTACCAAGACATTGCTCATTACACTCATCCTTTTTACAACCTCACAGCAGAAATGTTGTGTTGAATTATTCCTGGGCCCTAGCATACAATTTCAAGAGAAACTTCTGTGGAATTAGTTCACATTGTTTAAAAAAATCACAATTATTTCATTCTAAAATTCTCTTTTTTTATGCCACCACTGAAGCTTGAACTTAGGACCTGGGTGCTGTTTGCTTAAGGCTGATGTTCTATCACTTGAGCCATATCTCCCCTTGCTGGTTAACTGAGATTAGTCTCATAGACTTTCCTGCCTGGGCTGGCTTTGAACCACAATCCTCAGATCTCAGTCTCTTGAGTAGCTAGGATTACAGACATAAGTCACTGGTGCCTGTTTTCACTCTCAATTTCTTAAGAGACCTCCAATATAACAGCATTTGCCCATGGGATCAACAAAAGCCTGAATGGAGATGTATCTGAGAGCTCAAAGTGGGTCTAAGATCGATATGGATGACTCTCTCCTTCCTTCCTGATATGTCTCCTGGTCTTATCTTTATCACTAACTGGACAAGTTACCTTAGTTTCCTAGTTTGCAACAAAGCTGTTGGATCAAGTGGACAGTGCAGGCCAATCAACTCTGACAATGCAAAGGTCTTTTTCCTTCCCTTCCAACATGTCTCTTTACCCTTGGACCCTTGTAAACTTCTAAATTCTCAGGAGCCAAGGCGATATCTACTGACCAAAAAGACAGCATGGAGCCGGGCACTGGTGGCTCATGCCTGTAACCCTAGCTACTCAGGAGGCTGAGATCTGAGGATCGCAGTTCAAAGACAGCCCGGCCAGGAAAGTCCGTGAAACTCTTATCTCCAATAAACCACCAGAAAACCGGAAGTGGCGCTGTTGCTCAAGTGGTAGAGCACTAGCCTTCATCTGAAGGCCCAGAGTTCAAGCCCCATGACTAACCAAAAAAAAAAGAAAAAAGAAGAAAGAATGGATTCACTTTCTCCAAGAAGAACTGATGAAGTGTCAAAGTGAAAAAGCAAGGTTCTAGCCTTTGTCCTTTTGAACTACAGCATGTATGTGCACACTCAGGGTTATGAGGAGTGAAGGGGAGGTGCTGCCTTCTAAGTAGAAAGAACCAACAGGACACAAAGAGAAAAGACCTCCTAAGGGAAGCGATAGTTTCAGTAGTAACCATGGCACTGCTAAGTAGCTAGGCCTAACTAGGTAATTTTATGCAATCTACTCTTGAAAGAAAAGGAAGGACATATGGACCCTGGCCTCCAGAAGTGTAACTTCTCTCTTATTTTCTTTTTTTAAAAAATAATTTTATTGAGATTAAATGATTACATAAATTTCACAGTATTGTGGGATAGTGATACTTCGTTAAAGTCACAAACACATTTTAACCTTCACAGGACAAATTGTCATTTGTGACTTCTATAAGTTTTATTTCCTTTTGCTATCAAGAAGCCAACTGATGAGAAAGGCAGTCCCATCCACTCCCAATTACCCAGGCAAAAATCTCAGGCTCTTTAGACTGGAAGCAACTTGTCAAAAGAGAAAACTGAACTAGCATTTGTTGAATCCTTTTTGTTTTGATGCAAGCACATAGTAACCATAGGCAAAGGCAAGAAAAATAGAGTGGAAAATGCTTATCCAGCTGTGAAAATGCACAGAGGATTTGTGTTTCAGAAGGTATGCTGTTTCATTAGTATTGTCAAGAAAATAGTTATCTAAATGTAATTCCTCTGCTTGCAGAGATAGGAACTAAGTGGCTAGACAGAGCAAAAAGGCAAGGATGAGCTCTAGTGTAACCAGCCAAGGAGGAGGGATGGGAGGCAAGAGGTCATGATTCAAGGCAGTGAAAGACAGAAGCTACTCTTCAAAAGCAAAATGGACTGGGAGACATAACATAGTGAAGATGCCAATTCTTTCCAAATTGATCTAGAGGTTTAATGTAATTCCAAGCTAGTTATTTTGTAGACACAGACAAATATATTCTAAAATATGTTTGGAAAGGCACAGGACTTAGAAGAGCTGAAAGAATTTTTTTTAAATAGGTAAACAGAGTAAGGTTTATTTGAAAGTGAAAGGAGCCAGGCGCTGGTGGCTCATGCCTATAATCCTAGCTACGCAGGAGGCTGAGATCTGAGGATCGTGGTTCAAAGCCAGCCCGGGCAGGAAAGTCGATGAGACTCTTATCTCCAATAAACCACTAGAAAACTGGAAGTGGTGCTGTGGCTCAAGCGGTAGAATGCTGGCCTTGAGCTGAAGAGCACAAGGACAGCGCCCAAGCCCAGAGTTCAAGCCCCATGACCGACAAAAAAAAAAAAAAGGGAAAGGAAATCCATGAAAGGAAAGTAGACAGACTGTCAACTCTCTTTAGAGTCTGGAACCAAAGTGGAGTCCAGTTGTGTATTTTTTTTAAAAAATTTTATTGTGAAAATACCGTACAGAGAGATTACAATTACATGGGCAAGGCAATGAGTACATTTCTTATCAAGCATTGTTGCCTCCTCCTTTGTTTCCCCTTCCCATCCCTGCCCATCTTCCCCCTCCCTGCCCCCACGCCGGCCAAAGCAATATTCCAACCTCATTCTTCAAGGAAATAGAAGAGTCAATCCAAAAATTCATATGGAACAATAAAAGACCCCGAATAGTAAAAACGATCCTTAACAGAAAGAAGAGTGTTGGAGGAATATCAATACCAAATTTCAAACTCTACTACAAAGCCATAGTAATCAAAACTGCTTGGTACTGGCACAAGAACAGACCTCAGGACCAATAGAATAGAATTGAAAACACAGAAATGAACCTACAGACCTATAACCATCTAATCTTCGATAAGGGACCTAAAAAAATAGAATGGAAGAAAGACAGCCTCTTCAGTAAATGATGCTGGCAAAATTGGTTAATCACTTGTAGAAAACTAAAGCTAGATCCTTATATATCACCCTGCACCAGAATTAACTCCAAAGGATCAAAGACCTCGGAGTCAAAGCAGCCACTCTGAAAACATTACAGGATGGAATAGGAGAAACCCTAGGTCTCCTTGGCACAGGGCGAAATTTTCTTAATAGAGACCCAGAACACAACAAATCAAAGAAAGGTTGGACAAATGGGATTGCATGAAATTGCAGACTTTCTGCATGGCAAAGGACATAGCTAGGAAGATCAATAGAAAGCCCACAGATTGGGAGAAGATCTTCACTAGCCATACAACGGACAAGGGACTCATATCTAAAATATACCTGAACTCAAAAAATTACATCCCCCAACAATAAATCCTCAAAGAAACAACTGCTCAATAAATAAGTGTTCTAAAGACTTAAAGAGAAACTTCTCTGAAGAGGAAAGAAGGATGGCCAATAGACACATGAAGTAATGCTCAACCTCTCTAGCCTAAAAGAAATGCAAACCAAAACAACATTGAGATTCCACCTCACCCCAGTTAGAATGGCTATAATCAAGAACTGTAGTAACAACAGATGCTGGAGGGGATGTGGACAGAAGGGAACCCTACTGCATTGTTGGTGGGAGTGTAAACTTGTTCAACCACTTTGGAAAGCAGTATGGAGATTCCTCAAAAGACTCCACATAGAGCTCCCCTATGACCCAGCAATCCCACTTTTGGGCATTTACCCAAATGGTCAGTTTTTATAATATAGGGCTCCTCCCCCTGGGATTTGCACAGATTGTATGTTGGCTCATGCATGTACTGTCCCTTTTCTTCATTGGTTGCGTGGGCATCCAGGGCATTGTGAGAAGAAGGGTTTGAGCAGGAATTTATAGCATTATAGAAAGAAGAAGCATTTGAACAGGAGCCTAAGGCACCATGGGAATAAGAAGTGCCACAAGGGACACGTGTTTTCTGTCACATGTTATGTCCCAACTTTTTATCACTATCCAAATAATTTTGAGGTAAAAATGCCAGTAATAATTTGTGGCCATAATAATCAAGATAAGGTGGTAATAGTAAATGGATACATATATAGCTCAATAGAATAGAATAGAAAGTCCAGAAAAAGACCTACACAAATACATTCAATGTACAAAAGTAACTCAATGAAAGAATATCTTTTTCAACAAATAGTAATAGGCAAAAAATGGGTACTGATAGCTCACACCTATAATCCTAGCTACTTGGGAGGGAGAGGTTGTGAGGATCTTAATTCAGGGCTAGCCTGGGCAAAAAACAAAATTCACAGTTCACAAGATTCCATCTTCAACTAATAGTTGGGCATGTTGGCATATACTTGTCATCCCAATGTAATAAGATGGTCACAGTCTGTACTAGCCCAGACCATTAACGATACTATCTCAAAAGCAGAAAGAGCTATAGTCATAGCTCAATTAGCAGAATCTTGTCCTACCCTGTGCAAAGCCCTGAGCTTAAACCTCAGTTTTGTCAAAAATACAAGTGTACTTAAACTTCACATCCTAAAAAATTAACTCAAATGAATCCTCAGCTTCTATGTAAACTGTCACACTAAGAATTTCTTTAAATTAAAAAAAAAAAAGAAAAAAATCGACCATATAGAGTTTGGCAGAATTCTTAGACTTGACATCAATGGTACCTCAACAAATTGGCCCTTGTTTGACTGTGAATCTTTGGTTCTATGAAAACTCATGCAAAGCTGAGGAAAATATAAGGTATGTTCTTTCTGGAACACAGAATCATGTTTTTTCTGGTGGCTCTGGGGGACAAGCTGTTACTTTGCCTTTTGCAACTTCCAATACTTTCTTTTTTTATGCTAGTACTGATGCTTGAGTTCCATCTACAACCATATGATCAATTATAGAAATGGCAATTATAATTGTTAGAATTGTTTCCTCCTGGTTTTGCTATGAATATATATATATATATATATATACATATATATATACATATATATATATATGTATATATATATATATATACATGTGAGCATGCAGCAGATACTTGTTTTCTTCCCTCTCTTTATCCCTTTACCATGCCACATAGGAGTCATTGGCTTTATATCATAGCATTTAAATATTATTCACTGTACATCATAGTTTTGAACTATAGGAAGCAAAAAAGAACAGTAAACATCGTGTCTTTCTTGGGAAAATATTAATGTATTTTAAGTATATAGAATGGCTGTATTATGTTTGGCAGAAATAGGATCATCTTATTGCCTTTATTTGGAGATACATATGGGTACCAAGTTGACAAAGGGAAGACTTGTGATGGGTAATTTTATGTGTCTTTAAAAAATATCTCTAAGTAGGCTAGCACTCTACCACTTAAGCCACAGCACCACTTCTGGCTTTTTCTGTTTATGTGGTACTGAGGAATTGAACCCAGGGCTTTATGCATGCTGGGTAGCACTCTACCACTAAGCCACATTCCCAGCCCTATTTGTGTAATTTCTTAAAGCGGGTTTTTACATGAGAGTCACATTTTTCTCAGTAAGTATATTGCCCTTCATAATAAAAGTGGGCCTCATTCAATAAGTTGAAGACTTAACTAGAACAAAATGACTACGTTTCCTCCAAGTTAAAGGGTATTTCCAGTAGACTGCCTCTGGGTTCCATCTAGAACATCACTTCTTCTGTTTCACAGTCTGCAAACTGCAATATCAGCTCTCGTGGCTGGTCATCCCACATATAAACCAATTTACTTATATTTCTCTGGAGAGCCCTGACTAATATAGATTGGGAAGGGGACACTGATCTCAAGTTGTAAGAGTCTGTGTTTTTCTCCTCTACTTCTTCCCATTAAAGACAGAGACAGAGTATGGTTCCTTTTTGTATATCTATGGGTTAGCACAAGATCTGGAACAAAGTAAGCATTCAGGTAATGCTCATAGAGTAAATGAGAATAAATGAACCAATCAATCTCAAGTACAGTGTTCCATTTCATAGAGTTGTACATCTAGGCAAGGTCAGGAGGCCTATTCCTCTGTACCCTCTCTAAAGAGAGAATGGAGTATGAGCTATTTTAGAACTTCAAAGAAGTTTCATTGGTTATGTTATAAACAGTCCAGCTCTTTTCTCAACAGTTTAGATAGATGAATACAAAATAGCTGCTCTCAGTCTAAATTTAAACATTGTCATAGAAGTTGTAATAAATGTAAATAATACTTATTAATATGCATTTATGGTAGGTATATATGATATTTAGTATGCTATTTTAATACAGAAAACAGATTTTAGAAATAATGTACTTTAACTGTTTCTCTCAAGCAAGAAATTTGAGATGCTTTGATAGAATAGCAGGAATGGTGACCCAACCAACTGCCTCAGTCACCTACTGTAACACCACTACTCTTCTTCAAGATGTGCTAAACCAAACATAACAACAGTAAATGTTCACTGGACACATATCACATACAGGAATCTTTGCTTAGATATTCACATATATTAATTACCTTAATCCTCAGCACAGCTTGTGAAGGAGGAACTATTATTATCTTTATCACTACAGAGAAAGTGAGATACAGAAAGGTTAAATAACATGTCCAAGGGCACAGAGGTAATAAGTAGCAGATCTAACATTCATATGCTGGCTGGCTGACTCTGTTAACCATGATGATGTTCCTTACTGTATAGTTTAGAACTTTTTCTTAGAGAGAAAGCTCCAAACATATGCCGAGACTTCACTCATTCCATTTAGTGAATCATACTTTTCTATTGGGGAGAAATTCAAGGGGACTAAGAAGAGCTGTTCCAAGCCATATGGGATCTTAAAGCAAAAGGAAAAAAATAATGATAATCTTGTCTTTAAGATTTTAATGCTGGGTTCCATTGGCTCATGCCTGTAATCCTAGCTACTCAGGAGGTTGAGATATGAGAATCATAGTTTGAAGCCAGACCAGGGCAGGAGATTGTATTAGATTCTTATCTTCAATTAACTACCAAAATATTGAAAGTGGAGCTGTAGCTCCAGACACTGAAAAAGCTAAGAGAGCATCCAAGCCATAGTTCAAGCCCTAGCAGAGGCACAAAAAGATTTTAATATTTAGCTAATGGTATACTTTCACATCACCTTTAACTTTAAAAATAATACATTGCTGAAACAAGGACACAGGATGACCTATTGCTACAAGGATACCCACAGGACAGTATCTTGGAAATGAACTTTACAACTTAAGGGAGTAGGGGGGAGTGGGGAGGAGTGTGGGTGGGGGAGGGAAGGGATAGTGGGACAACAACAAAGGAAGGGGTAAAAATGATCGACAAGTAATGTACTCATTGACTTATTCATGTAACTGTAACCCTTCTGTACAGCATCTTTACAATAAAGTAAATAAATAAATAATACATTGTAATATTATTTAGGCAGATACCAGTGGCTCATACCTGTAATCCTAGGTATGTAGTAGACTGGGATCTGATAATCGCGATTTGTACCTAGCCCAGCCAGAAAAGACTTATGAGCCAGCAAAAAGCCAGAACTGGAGATGTAGCTCAAGTGGCATAGTGAAAAAGTTAAACAAGAGTTCGAAGCATATAGAAACTCCTATGTATTTGACTCCAGAACACAATTCCTGACCAAGTGGATAGATAAGAAAATATCTCCTTCAGAAAAGATTTGGACCTCCAGAAGAATGAGGTTCATCTAGTTCTAAAGCTGGTATTAAGATATATAAATGGGGTCAGGTTAACAAGTTCATGAAAAATATGGCACTGTTATCATTGAGAGCCCCACCAGCTGAAAATTCAATGGTATGAAACTAAGGGTAATGTTTAGAAAGGTTTCTGCCCTTCTTGGAGAATTAAAATGAAAATGGTGTAATACCCTCCAGTTTCCTTAGATAACATCTCTCTACCATCTAAGCAAGGAAATGAAAGCTGCTTTTAAAGCTAAACTTTGCTCCAACTCCCAATATTACTCTTTTTATTTTTGAGGCAGTCTTGCAATGTAACCCTGATTGGCATTGAACTCATAACCCTTCTGCCCCAGCCTCCTAAGTGCTAGGATTATAAGAATATGTTACCAAAAAAAAAAAAAAAAGAATATATTACCTCACATGGCTAACACCAAAGACTCCCAAGACCTCATGACGTAAGATGATTATCATCCTGGTATTTGCTAAAGCTCTCCAGTTTGATGTCATAGTTGTTATCAATCCCAATGGAACTTTCACCCTTTAGAATACTCTGAGCTTTTGCCAGAAATTTTGCCTACTATATATTCTATCTTGCTGTTCTGTAAGCATGTGTGCTGATTCATGTCTCCACACCTTACCTATGTCCTCTTTTGGCCTGGAAAGAAATGTCGAACAGAGTCTTCCTCACCCCTCTCACTTATTTCAGAACTCCTGATTACTTTTCAAAGAACATCTCTTCTGGAATTCAGGATCCAATTTGTTCTTCCCCAAATAAAATTAAACATTTCTTAACCTAGGATCTAAACCTTTTCCCTCAAGATGTATCAGAATTGCTGGTTCGTTGTTGGCTTATGGATATCTTCTAATTAGAATGTGAACTCCTTGAGAATGTAGGCATTAAAAAAATTACCAAACACAATGCATAGAACAGAGTCGTTGTTATAAATTAATGTGTAAGTGAATGGACAAACATTGGGTGACTTGGAGAAAATAATTTCTGCTCTCCATAAGGTTACAAGATTCACAACAAAGATTATTATAGTTCTCACATCTTTCTGAAGACAAGCTATTGCCAGCTGGAAAGTCTGAGCAAAATTATAAAGAGAGTAAGAAGAACGATGCTAGCAAGGAAGTATGGGGATAGAAGTTACTAAAGGGACAAGGGGAATTGGGCGGGGAGGGAATACTGATAAAATGTTGTATATCACAACTCTATTGGTGGTTATATGACTACATGCATTTGTCAAAATGCATCCAATTATACACTTGGATTTGGTGTGTTTTCCTTACACATAAATTACATAATAACAAAACAAGTCAAAAATGGTCTGAATTCTCAGGACAAAAGAGGCTTTAAATCCAAAGTTATGAAGGTAATACAGGTGAATTATATAAAAACAACATGGACCTGATAGTAAAAGCAAACAAACAAAAAACCTTGAGTTCCAAGTCATGTACTGGTGGTTCATGCCTGTAATCCTAGCTATTCAAGAGGCTGAAATGTGAGGATTGCACTTTGAAGCCTGAGTAGAAAAGTCTGTGTGACTCTTATGTCCAATTAGCAAGCAGAAAGTCAGAAATGGAGCTGTGGTTTAAGTGGTAGAGTGCCAGCTTTGAACAAAAAAGCCAAGTCAGATCACAAGGCCTTGAGTTCTAGCTCAGGATCTCTTCCTTTTCCCCTGCCTCTTCACACAAAGGTATTTCAGCTGCTCAAGTGTACCTGGATGCTTTATCTTGCTGGAACCATCCTCCTGCAAAAATGCATCCTGAATTCCAGAAGAGATGTTCTTTGAAAAGTAATCAGGAGTTCTAAAATAAGTGAGAGGGGTGAGGAGCATTTTTGGAACTTTACCAAGATTGGCTTCCTCAGGGAAAGTGGCTAAGAGCCTGTTTCAAGTGGAAATTTTCTAGTTGTTGGAAGTGGGTAAGCTACTAGACCAAACCTCTCTGAAGGTTGTGTTCCTGGCTGCTATTACTCACCTGAGTTTAGCCACAGAACTATGCCTTATGTTTTTGAAAACCCTTGCCCCCCAAAAAAAACTGATCAAGAAGAAATATAAACATATAGAAGACAGTCATTTGTAGACATTCCCAAACAAAAAGATACAAACAGAAAGGTCCACATAAATATATACTATACTATGATATATATATATTACAGGCTCACATCTGTAATCCTTGCTACTCAAGAGGCTGAGATGAGGGTTGTGGTTCAAAGCTAGCCCAGGCCAAAAAAAAAGTCTGTGAGAAATTAACCACCAGAAAGCTAAAAGTGGAGCTGTGGCTGAAGAAGTACAACACAAAAAAGAAATAAAAGAATAAGGAATAAAAGGCATTACTTGTCAAAACACCTAAAGCACAATAAGACAAAAATATATAGAAAGCTATACATGTATACATACAAACACACATGCATACATATACCAGTGGTTTAGGAGACTTAAAATGCTTAAGACCACTTTTGCAGTCCTGAAACACACACACACACACACACACACACACACACACACACACACACACACACACACACACACAAAGCAATGCACACAGGCAAGGTTAAGTTCAAAAAAATCACATTGGAATTATGCATGAAACCCATACATGCACAAAAGTAGCACTTTAACAGGAATGTAATGGACAAAGATGGATAGAAAGACATATGATAGATATAGGACATGACTCTGAACAGTTATATCAGGAAAGGCAAAGTCACAATGGTTCATGCAATCACCTTACAGACTTGGATGTAAAGACATGGTTATAGCTGGGCACTGGTGGTTCATGTCTAAAATCTTAGCTAATCAGGAGGCTGAGATCTTAGGATTATGGTTCAAAGCCAGATCAGGCAAAAAATTTCATGAGACTCTTATCTAAAATTAACCACCAAAAACCTGAAAGTGGAGCTCTGGTTCAAGTGGTAGAACAGTAGCCTTGAGAATAAAAGCAAAGGGACAGTGTCCAGTCCCTGAGTTCAAGCCCCAGGACGAGCATCAAAAAAAAAAAAAAAAAAAAAACCCCTCCTATATAACACAGAACTCTTAAACACCAGCCTTCTAATCTGTATTTCCGAAATAACTTCTCCAAGAAAATGCTTATAAATATGTCACCAGTTAACATTGAAAATATTCATGAACCCCCAAAGAATGTAATAAAAGCAAACCAAGGTATCCAGGGTATAAATCTCACAGCTCCCCCACAGCAAAAGGCAGCAAAAGACACAGTAGCAGCTTGCTGCATGGAAACCATAAGGTGTCCTTGATTTTTCTCATGTAGAAACCTCAGGGAAACATATTAATGCTCCCAACTTTTACATAGCCATAATATATCTCAAAAATCTGTCTGAATAATTGCATCCATTCCACAGGTTGGAAACACCAAAATTCACAATATAGGTAGAGAAAGAGAACCTCAGAGGAGGTAAATTGGGCCTTGAAAGTTCCAAAGGAATGAAGAAAAGGGTATTACCTTATTAGCAACTAATTTTTTGCCAGATCTCTTAGGCTTCCGATATCCACCAATGTACTTGCGGCTTTCTCGCTTCTTGGGGATCTGATCCAAGTTACCTGTGATGAGAAAATACCATTTAGGTTGAGTCCAAACTGAAGTAGATTAAAAAATTTATTTATTGGGCACTGTTTCTTAGCACTCAGGGTTGGTGCTCTACCATTTGAACTACAGTTTCACTTCTGGCTTTGTGATGGTTACTTAGAGATAAGAGTCTCATGAACTTTCCTGAATGGACTGGCTTTGAACCAGGATCTTCAGATCGCAGACTTCTGAGTAGTTAGGATTACAGGCATAACCCACTACCCTACTGCTTCTATTTCTAGGATGAGAATACTGAGGCTGTCTAAATGGGAATAATTAGAACTGATTACACTCAAGCACACACCACTCTGAAACCCAGCAACAGAGCTCAAATTCCTTTACACCTGGCTCAGTTATCAAATATGACTAAATAGTAGTATCATCACTAAAATATACAAATAATGAGTAAACATACATCAGTCTCTTCTTTCTTGCTTATAAACTGTCTTGCTCAAGATTGCTTCTAATTGCTAGATTCTTCCCAAACCAGTGGCATCTCTATTGAGAGACTCTATGGGAATGTTCAATTGGAAATGATTTGAATACTACTCCCAAAGCAGAATTTGAATCAGCTGATCCTCAAGTAGTTTGAGCAGAGAGCTCAGGTAATATGTGGGGTGACATGTATTGGCATACCTGCAAAGGGACTCTTTAAAATAGAATTGATCAGGTGTTGGCAGCTTATGCCACATATAATCTTACAAAAGAGGCTGATATTCAGAAGATCATAGTTCGAGGCTGGCACAGGCAGAAAAGTCCAAGAGACTTCATCTTCAAAATAACCAGCAAAAGGGGCTGGTGGCTTACTCCTGTAATCCTAGCTACTTACAAGGCTGAGATCTGAGGATCAAAGTTTCAAAGCAATCTCAAGCAAGAAAGTCTATCATATTCTTATTTCCAATTAACCAGCAAAAAGCTGGAAATGGAGCTGTGGCTCAATTGGTAGAATGCTAGCCTTGAACAAAAACTCAGTTTCAGCACCCAGGCCCTGAGTTCAGGTTTCAGGACTGGCACAAAATAGCCAATCTGGTATTGTTGATCAAGTGGTAGAGCACCAACCAAGCAAGCAAGCTGACAGAATGTGAGGCTCTTTGTTCAAATCCTGATACCAGCAATTAATAGAAGTGAATAGACTTTTTCTTCTATTTCATTTGGGAAGGCAATCTTCAACTCTGATATTGGCATCAACAAATATTTACAAGGGGCCTGGATTCTGTATTATTATTATTATTACTATTGTTGTTGCCATTATCATTTCCAGCTATTTTTTATTGTTTTTTATTGTGAAAATACTGTACAGAGGGGTTACAATTACATGAGCAAGGTAATGTGTACTTCTTCTCCAGCATTGTTGCCTCCTCTTTTGTTTTTCCCCTACCATCTCTTCCTTTCCAACTCCTCTGCTACACTCCCTGCCCCCCTCCTTCCCGCCTAAATTGTAAAGGTCGTTTTTCCACATAACGACTTGTACATCTCATTGTTGCAATGGGTCCACCTGTATCCCTATTGAAACAATTTGTTTTTTCCCTTCCCCTCCACAAATTATACCAACATCAAATACAGTGAAAACAGTGGTTATATGGTTGGGGAGGGACATACAAAGCAACAAAAAAATCACATGGTACCTTATAAATACGTTAGAAACAATAGAAAGGAATAAAAAACCACTTGTTTCCCTATCTTGGGGTTCATTTCATTTAACATCATCTTATCTGACCTTTTCTGCTTGTCCCAGACATCTACTAGTTATTAGCTATTTGTTATTTATTTATGTGTTTAACTTTTTTTTTTTTTTTTTTTTTTTTTTTTTGCTGTAGGCTGTTGCTCAACTACTTGATCTATAGCTCTACTTCCAGAATTTTTCTGGTTAATTGGAGATAAAAAGTCTGGTTAATTGGAGATAAAAGTCTTTCCTGTTGGAGCTGGCTTCAAATTTTGATCCTCAGATCTCAGCCTTCTGAATAGCTAGGATTACATGTATGAACCACCAGAATTTATAAAATACTTTAATTTCTCTAAGACGTTTTGAGCCTTACATTTTTCGCTATGAGGTCAAAATTATTACCCCAAGGATACCAATAAGAAAATGGATTCTCAAAGTGAAGTTATTTATTTCGGGCTTTACAAGTAGTAAATGTCAGAAGCACAATTCAAATTCAAATGTACCTAACTTCAAAACTATAGCCCATTCTGGCATCCTAGTTTTTCAGGAAACAAACTCCATGGACTTTCTGATGTTACTCAATAAATGCCTTTTGAATGAGTTAGTAAATGACTGAATGAGAGGAAGTAGCTTATGTACTAAGCACTATTCAGGTTACACCCACAGTGACGTATGTGCATCTGCATAAAACGTCTCTAGGCATATAGAATTGGTGAAGGGCAGTGGAGAAAAAGAAATTTGCCAAAACTGAGCAAATGAGCAAACCTTTGTGTGTAGGAAATATAGTGGGGACAAGCATAGATTCAATTTTGTTCTATCTTCACTACACTGCTGAGACAACTCAGTCTTCACATGGGAAACTGAGGACCCAAAATGTTATACCAAAAAAAATGAGGCTGGGCCTATCCAATTCCAAAGTTGTACCTCTTTCTACTTTACTGGTTTTCCCTGTCAACTTGCAGATTAGAAGCCAATAAGGAGGAGCTAGTAGGAGTATGTGCGGGAAGTTGGTGGAAAGAAAGAAACTGAACAGGACAAAATGAACTGAAGTCTTTAAGGCCCTGGGAAAGATGGATGCAAATCAAATACTATCCATGATCTGAATAGGGTCCTTGGATCCTATCGCTAGCAGGGTCAGAGTTATAAAAGGAACCACATGACAACTGGCTTCCCAAATGGGGTTCTGATGTCACTCTCTTTCTCGGGGATATTTTTAGCCCCAAGTGTCTTATTGGGACCTTGAGAAGCAAAGCCGCAATGTGGGAGCCACTTATATCCTAGAGGTGAGAGTAACTGCTGAGGTGCTGTAAGACCTGAACCAGTCTTGAGGGTATATTTTTTCATCTGTAGTCTATACATAAGCCCAGAATGGTCTTTAAGATAATGATTATTAACTCTCTCTCTACTGAACTTGCAACTTGCATTCTGAGGGGCATCTGCTTCTAACAATCAGGAGGCTGGTGGGGGTCATGTCTGATGTACTTGGCAGTAGGCAGTAGCAGCTGCACAAAAGCATCTGAATTGTCAGGTAGCAGCTAGGTCTATCTCCTAACAGGAAGAAAAAGAGATGAGAAACATTGGTGGCAGGGAGATGGGAGGTGGGGGGGAGGAACTGAAAAAATAGGGATTTAAAAGTGACAGGCATAACAAGTGGCAGATAACATGTGTCATCATGGACTTCTTGTTCCCATAGTACCTTGGGTTTATGCTCAAATGTTTCTTCTTCTCGGTCTATGGAAAAGAGCCAAGGTGGTGCACGTATGAGCCATCAAGTGATCAATGCCCAGGCCAGGAGAGGAGATAAAGAAGGAGCCCTGTTCTATAAAACTGCCCATTGAACTCTGGGCTTCTGTCTGGATGGAGAGTTAGCTACTTTCACAGCTTTCCCTTTATTTTCAAATAAACTTACTCAGTTTACCTTAAACACTTTCTTGCTTTTAATTCTTTAATAGGCAAAAATGAATCTATTTATCTAGACAGTACCATGACCAGTTCCTCGGTAATAGACTTCCTGATCTGATCTCATAAGGATTGTGATAGATTGTATCATTCCCAGGCAGGGGACTTATAAAATAATAGCAAATATTGGCTACTTTCTCAATATGTTACTTAATATCCACCAACTGGAAAATCATCTTAGAGGAGAAGGGAGTGGCTGGTGATCCCATTCAAGTTGATTCTGGATAAAGCTTGACCTCACAATATTTAAGAATGTGGTCTAGAACTAGAGTAAAATAACATTTGGCCATGGTGGAAAGGCAAGTGATTGAAGCCCTTGGACATAACTATGCCATGAACCTGACTGCATGACCTTAAGCAGATTCCTTTTCATTTCCTTTCAAACCCTGTTTCCACATTCAGGAACAAAAGGACCCTCAAATCCCCCAGAATTATTTTTCTTTTTACTGCCACCCTAACTTCTAGCCATCATTTCTGAGTGAAATGATCCTATAGAAGATACAACCAGCTTAATTCTTTGACTCTTACTTTCTTTGAAATACTGAGGTAGAATCAGAGGGTTAGAAATAAGCTTGGAGTCGGGGCTGGGAAGGTAGCTCAGTGGTAGAGCGCTTGCCTTGCATGCCTGAGGCCCTGGGTTCGATTCCTCAGCACCACATAAGCAAAAAGAAAAAAGCCGGAAGTGGCACTGTAGCTCAAGTGGTAGAGTGCTAGCCTTGAGCTGAAGAGCTGAGGGACAGCGCCCAGGCCCAGAGTTCAGGCCCCACAACCGGACCAAAAAAAAAAAAAAAGAAATAAGCTTGGAGTCCAATCATCCCACAAAGTGCACCAACATATGGAGTAAAGGAATTAAAGGAACAAATAGGAGCATAAACCAGTTCAGAGGAGCTACAAAGCCCAAACTTTTAGAGACTGGAAAGAAATACTATAATGTCCTAAGTATAACCAACATTTACCCACACTGTCTCATTATAAAATGGATGAGAAGCTGGACAAAGTGGCTCTTGCCTGTAATTCTAGTTACTCAGGAGTCTGAGATCTGAAGATCCTGGTTCAAAGCCAGCCTGAATAGGAAAGTTTTTAAGACTCTTATCTCCAAGTAGGAAGTGGAGCTGTGGCTCAAATGGTAGAGCAGAAACCTTGAGTGACAATAGCTCAGGGACAGGAGCCAGGGATCCAAGAGCATGGATTGCCCTCAAGTTGTAACAAAAGATGTAGCATTTATTAATGTATTTATCTATCTTTACATCTATTTTTAACTTATTTTTGTTGCTGGTACTCAGGCTTGAACTTAGGGCCTAGACACTGCCCCTTAGCTTTTAAATTCAAGGCTGGTACTCACTCTAGCACTCGAGGCACAGTTCCACTTCTGGCTTTCTAGTGGTTAAGTGGATATGAGTCTCATGGACTTTTCCTGCCCAGGATGGCTTTAAACTGGGATCTTCAGATCTCACCTCTTGAGTAGCGAGGATTATAGGAGTGAGGCCATTGGCCATTGGCCCCTGGTAAAGATGTAGCTTTATTTGCAAGCAATAAGAGCCTGGCAGGCAAGATTGGTGAACTGAATCTGAAAGGGCCCATTCTGAAGCTCTGGGAGGTAACTAAGGTCCAGTTGAGTAGAAAGCATGGGTCAACTGGAGAGCATAGAGGAGGATACATGTCAGCACAGTTAGTCTATGCATGAGAGCTACCTAGCATATCCTGATAATATAAATCAAGTTATAGAAGACATACCAGTACGAAGCCGTATGGGTTTCTTCCAGACAACCTCCACAGGGACATTCGGTGAGATAGGCACAGAATGGCATTTTTCCAAGAGGATTTTGAGTGGTAGAGTCCTTGGTGATGACTCAGCTGAGGGCAAAAAGGCCTGAAAAAAAGAGATGACTCAGTAGAAGTGGACAGCAGGCCAACCCTTAGTTTGAACAGCAGAACTTCCCATTGGAGGGTGTCATCAAGACCAGCCTCCAAACCCAAGCAGGTTTAACATGCATCATCAATTGATGCAGGTGAATTCCCCAATTACCACGAGCCTAAAAGGTATCAGGAAGTGTTAGAACAAATGACAAGCACCAAAATGATTTAAAGGAAATAGCATCTAATTGTAGCCTTTTATTTTTGCATGTGTTTATATTGGGATTCAGGGAGTGAGAATTTTGCATCTGCTAGACTTTAACATTTACTCAATGTGAGACCTGAGGCAAATGATTCATCTCTCTGAGTCTCAATTTCCTCATCTGCATATAACACCTTATAAGAGTCTCTTCCCTCAAGGGCTGCTAGACAACATATGTAAAGTACATGATTGAAACCTGGACACTTTGATTCCACATAGAAATGAAGGATGGGGTTAACCTCTGTAATAAGATCTTGAGTTGGGATAGATGGGAGGGAAAAATAAAGGGGTGAAATGTACTCATACACTGATATGTTGAATTGACACCCTTTGAACAAAAGATAATTTTAAATAATTTTAAAAATAAAATAAGATTTTGCTGGGTGCCAGTAGCTTACAACTTGTAATCCTAGCTATTCCGGAGGCTGAGATCTGAAGATCTGAGTGAAGTCAGCCTGGACAGGAAAGTCCATGAAACTTTTTATCTCCTATTAACCAGCAGAAAGCCAGAAATGGAGCTGTAGCTCAAATGGTAGAGCACTAGCCTTGTGCAAAAAAGCTCAGGAACTGCACCCAGAGCCTGAGTTCAAGCCTAAGGACTAACTCAAATAAATAAATAAACAAATAAATAGATTGAGAATACCTCCCAAGTTGAGATACCCTTCTCCATTCTCTTTTATTACATGATTTGAAAACCTCCACCTCATTGGTCACAATAACATCAATGTATGGGAGGTTTGCCCATGGTTATGAAGATGAAAATAACCTAAACAGACTGCTTTCTAAACTGTACTTGTATTCAGTGACCTTGTTTGAAGGATGGAAGTTATATAAGCAGGGCTGGCATAATATATTACTATGAAAAAAAATGGCTTAAAAGAACCAGTACTGAGGGAGGGGATGAGCCTGATCAAGGTACATTGTATGCATATATGGATGTGTCAAGATGAAACTCCCAGGAATACAAGCAAAATAGATTATTTGCAACTATGAAAATGAAAAAAATGAGATCTGTTGAAATTGTTTTGGGAAGGAAGTATGGTGGAAGAGAGAATGGGGGGGGGCTGAGATTATTAGAATGTGTGGTAAATACGTGTGTAAATGTAACAATGAAATCCTCTCCATGAATAACTAATATAAAACAATAAAAAGAGCTAATAAAAAATCAGCCATGTACAAATAATTGATGCTAATAAAAAACGTGGAGAAAGGCCAGGCACCTGTGGCTCATGCCTGAAAGCCTAGCCACTCTTGAGGCTGATACCTGAGGGTCATGGTTCAAAGCCAGCCGAAGGAAGGAAAGCCTGTGGGACTCATCTCCAATTAACCACCAAAAAACTGGAAGTGGAGCTGTGTCTCATGTGGTAGAGTGACAGACTTAACTGAAAAAGCTCAGGGACAGGGCCCCCAGGCTCTTGAGTCCAAGCCTTGGGACTGGCACAACACATGTGGAAAGAAAAGAACCAGCACTTACTCTCCCAGTTATGGAAGCCAGAAGTTTGAAATTAGGATCTGAGCAGTGCCATACCCACTTAAGCCTCTATGGATGAATACTTCCTTGACTACTTTTGCTCCTAATGGCCCCCGACTCCCAACCATTCTTGGCATTTCTTGATTTACGGTTGCATAACTCTAATGTTTGTCTCCATCATAACATAGTCCTTTTCTCTGTACCTTTGGGTATATGTCTAATTTCCTGCTTCTTGTCAGAACACCAATCATTGGATTAGATAACTAATCTAGGATGAGCTTTCTTTTTTTTTAATAAGTTTTTTATTGTGAAAATACTGTACAGAGGAGTTACAGTTATTTGAGTAAGGTAATGAGTACATTTCTTATCTAGCACTGTTGCTTCCTCCTTTGTTTTTCCCCTACCACTTGATTATATCTACAAAGACTTTATTTCTAAATGGAAAGTCATATTCATAGACGTAGAGGGTTAGTACTAATCTGAACATACATTTTCAGAGAGACACAATTCTGCCTAATACAGAATGGTTATGAGTATCATTTATAGGTGAAGCATAATAAAATGAGACCAATAGAACACCAGGAGGGTTTGGAGGGAGGATCAAGTGAAATCCTAGAAGTGAAAGCAAAACAACAAAAAGAACCCATAATTAGGGTTCTGCAGTGGGGGGCACTGGGGCTTGAACTCAGGGCTTGGATACTTTCCCTCAGGTTTCTTGCTCAAGATTGGCATTATACCACTTGTGCTACAGCTCTATTTCCAGCTTTTTGATGCTGGAGATAAGACTCTTGTTTTGTTTTGGGTCCAGTAGTGGGGTCTGAACTCGGCCTGGGCGCTGTCCCTCAGCAATTCACCTCAAGGCTAGTGCTCTACCACTTGAGGCACAGTGCCACTTCCGGCTTTTTTCTTTTTTGCTTATGTGGTGCTGAGGAATCGAACCCAGGGCCTCAAGCATGCAAGGCAAGCGCTCTACCACTGAGCCACCTTCCCAGCCGGGAGATAAGACTCTTACACTCTCCCCAATCGAGGCTTTGAACCTCAACTCTAAACCAGTCTCCTGGGTAGATAGGATTACAAACATGAGTCACTGGAACCCAACATAATAATTAATTTTTGACATATCTGCATTTTCTTCCTTCCCTAGAAAGGAGACAGGAGAGACTTATTTCCCGTTGATAAATGAAAAAATAAACCCAAGAATTTAGGTGAAAGTCATGTGTTCAGTATAGTGAAAAAGGATTTTACAGCTCGACTTTTTGACTCCAAGTTTAATGTTTTCCTTCTCATATATCATGTCTCAAGTTATTCATCTGTCATATGGGAATAATGATAATAATAATGATGATGATAATGATAAAAATAATGAGTAGTTTTATAAATCATTTTATATATAGAAAAGAATTCTGCAAAGCATAAAGTCTTGTGCACATCTAACATTTTTTCCCATTATTCCCCTTTTTCCTTTGTGTTCTAATTCTCACTAAAGTGTAACCTAATGATGGGCTTGAAGTATTGTCTCTTCCTGTAACCTGTGCTTTTAATAATGAATGCAAGTCAGGTGCTGTTTGCTCACAACTGTAACCCTTTTCTACTCAGGAGGCTGAGATCTGAGGATCAAAGTTCAATGCCAGCCAAGTCAGGAAAATCTGTGAGACTCTTATGTCCAATTAACCAGTAAAAAGTTGGAACTGGAGTTGTGGCTCAAGTGTTAGGGTACTAGCCTTGAGTGAAAAACCTAAGAGATAGCACCCAGGCCCTGAACTCAAGCACCAAAACAGCCCAAGAAAAAAATAATGCAGATTTGTAATATTTATTGTACAGTGTATCTTGGCCACATCCTCTTGTATGTGCATCTGTGTATTTGTTTGTTTCATGTTCTGTCAGGTATTTATTGTGATCATTTTCTTTTTTAAGAGTCCCTAACTCATCATCATACATGTAAAATGCTAAGAAAAATGTTTGGGCACAAAGTTAACAGTGTATAAATGTTAGCTATTATTATTAGTATTACTCTTCCTGTTTCCCAAGTACAGAGAGTAAGACGCAGAAAAGTTCAAGTTCCTGCTGATCCTTGCTAAGAACCTATCTCTACCCTTTGATATCACTTCCTTCAAGCCAAATTACCTCATGTATAAAACAGTAGTCCTAGGCCTGACTACAGCCACATCTGGCCAAAAGAAGTCACAGTTTCAGGAGCTTAGATTTCAAAATTAAAAATACCCAAGCCTGATGACAGTAGTTCACACCTACAATTCTAGTTATTCAGGAAGTTGAGGTTTGAAGATTGAGGTTCAAAGTCAGCCTGGGTAAACAATCCAACAGCTTCTTATATCTCCAATTAAATCGCAAAAAGCCAGAAGTGGAGGCATGGCTCATGTGGTAGAGTACCAGCCACGAGTGGAAAAAACATCAAGTGAGTACATAAGGCCATGAGTTTAAGCCCAGTACAGGCACAAGAAAAAATAAATAAAATATACTAGCCACATGTGATGGCTTATGCTTATAATCCTAGCTGCTCAGAAGGCTGAGATGGGAGTTCTGTGGTTCAGAACAGGCTAGCCAGACAAAAACACATGACCCATTCTCAACTAATAAAAGCTAAATGTGGTATTGATCACAGTGGTTTATGCCTTTTATCCCAGCTATGTGGGAAGCTAAATATGAGACTCTTGGTCCTGGCTGGCCTGAGGCCCGGCATAAAAACCAAAACTCTTATTGGAAAAATATTTGAAACAAAAAGGGGTGGGACATGGCTCAGGTGGTAGACCACCTGCTTGGCAAGCATGAATCACTGAATCCAAGCCCCAGTAACTAAATAAACAAATCACCCTCTTTAATGTGTTTCATTATTCTATTATTTTCATACTACATATAATGTACTTCAATCATATTCAGCTCCTCCATGTAAATCACTCACAATAAGTCTAACTGTACAACTGAAAAGTAAGTGAAAAATAAATAAATAAACCACCTGAGAGGATGCCAACTAAAGCTGTTTCTATGGGAAACACACACAAAAAACTAAGCTTGTTCCATTTATCAGACTGAATTCTATTTGTCTATATAATTCAATGCAGTGTGTGACTGATGCTGCTTTACAATGTGTTGTTTTCATATATGTTAGATTCCTAGGGTAAGACTAAGACTTCAGCAGACAGAGACTACTAAAATCCAGAGGGAGGATAAGATTTGTGGTAGAGCCTGTGGTAGAACTCTCATGTACTGCTTATCTTCTGATTTCTGTGTGTGAGGGGAATTCCCTTCCCTTCTCTGAGATTCAGTGTCATCATCATCTGTAAAATGAACCGATCAACCAGTTTTTCACTAGAACTCCTGACCTACACTGATGCCCCTAATATGCAGCTTTTCCACTGCACTTTCCCTTTTCCCTGGATGGGTGTTTAGCATCCCCAAAGAAAGCTTGCCAGCACCTCCCTGAAACCAGCAGAGGGCACAGGAAGCCTGCAAGAGAAAGGCACTGGGAAACCAGTAGATGAAAAGGATGGTACCAATCTGTCACTTGTCTTGGAGAGACAATTACAGGCTTAAATGAATGGGAGAACTAGAGACAAGCATGGTAGAAGGATCCTCAGGAACCCAAAATGCCATGGTTCAGATGAAGAAACTGAGGTCTAGAGAGAGGGAGGGACTTGCTTGAGTTCATGAAACAAATCAAGGATAGAAATGAAACTAGAACCCAATGTGTCCTGATTCTGACATCACTTCAACTGCATCAATTAAACTACTGCTATAGTATTGTCCTGAATTGTTTCTCTTGCTGAACATTGCTCAAACTTATTTAGCAGATTTCAGTAATACCAATGATGGCGACTCATTCTGTAGAGGCCTACAATGTGTTATACATAGTACTTGGCTATATACCTTACATCCACTGGCTCTTTAGGTCTCCACAACAGTCCTCTTAGATATACCATGATTAACCCCATTTCACAGGTGACACATGTCACATCAAATCCTTTGACATTTTAAAGCCTGTGCTTTTAAAGAACCCACAAAATGTCTCTATGCCCAGTACATTTACTTCAACAGTAAAGTGATTTGATAACTGTGACCCTCTTCTTAGGTACCAGTAGTTTGAACATGCAGTGCCCAAGTACAATTATCAGCTAATGGAATCTTTTAGATATGTTTGGTTGTTTGCTTTTTTGATTGTTGGCCTTAAATTCACTGTAATAAAATTTATTCCCAACAATATTATTCCAATTTTATGTCCTTAAACCTTCCACAAGTGATAAACACAGAAATGGAATGCCTGTAAACATATTAACAATGTCCTTCTCGGAAAATGTAAGCTTATTATATCTGCCCTGATGGGACCCAAGTTCCCTGAAAGTGACATATAAGAGACAACAGGGACAGGTCAAGAACTACCAAGCTAGGCCTCTTCACCACAAAGAAAAAAATTAATTAGCTACTCTTTTTTTTGTTGTTGGTCATGGGGCCTGAACCCTGGGCCTGGGCCCTGTCCCTCAGCTCTTCAGCTGAAAGCTAGTGCTCTACCACTTGAGCCATAGTGCCACTTCTGGCTTTTTCTGCTTATGTGGTGCTAAGGAATCAAACCCAGGACCTTATGAATGCAAGGAAAGCACTCTACCCCTGGGCCACCTTCCCCGCCCTAATTAGCTACTCTTATAAAATACTTTGTCCTAGCTGGGCAGCAGTGGTTCACATCTATAATTCTGGTTACTTGGGAAGCTGAGATTTGGAGGTTCTTGGTTTGAGGCTAGTCTGGGCAGAAAAGCTCATGAAATTCTATCTTAACATAAAAAGCTGGGTACAATATTGCATGCCTGTTAGCCCAGCTGCAGTGGAAAGCAAACAAAAAATAAAAAAGTACAACAATCAAAGTTCAGGTGTGCACCTGGGAAGGAAAAGTGATCCTATTTCAAAAATTATCAACCTGAGAAAGGATTGGGAGCATGGTCCAGCAGTAGAGTACCTGCCTAGCAAGCACAAAAATACTTTGTCCTAAATAATTTGGAAAAACTATGAAATACACACTTTTGAAAACATTTTTTGAGACAAATTCACACAAAGTCCCAGGCTAGCCTTGAACTTGCAATCCTCATGTCTTAACTTCCAAGTCAATGGAATTTTGGGCACAAATTACCACACTAGACTGAAAGCATTCTTAAGGCTCAAAGCCAAAGAGTCCTTTACTTTCTAAATATTTGTACAAAACTCATTCCACAATAATTGCAGCATATTTCTTTTTTGTCTGTGAATAGGGGTTTGCTAAATAAGCTGCATATCACAACTCCAATTAACTCTCTTGAAAAACTAAAGACAAAAAGATTTAATAATAAGAACCTGAGGCTGAAGATAATATAGCTCAGTGGTAGAGCACATATTTTGAAAGTGTTAGGTCCTGGATTGCACAACACACACACACACACACACACACACACACACTGAAATGTCACAATCTGTATAACTTTGGATAAATCACTCAACATTTGAGCTTCAGTTTTTTCACTATAAAAATTAAATAGAAACAATATATGTGACATGCACCTACAAGATTCTGTCTATAAAGCTACTGCTCTATGAATAACAGGAGAATATAAATGGGCTGCCTTTGGTCTACATTCTTCAAGACTAAGAATACAACGTTGTTATTAGAAAGTTCCTAAAAACCAGGCATTGGTGATTCAAGCCTGTAATCCTTGCTACTCACAGCAGAAGGATCATGGATTCAAGATCACCTAGGCAGAAACATTCTTAAAAAAAAACTAGCAAAAAAGCATGCTGTGAGATGTGGTTCAAGTGGATAGAGTTTTTGCCTAGCAAATACAAGGCCTGTACAGCCAAAAAGAAAATGTCTAAGAGATACCAAGTACTGTCATGTGACCTCCAAAGAAAAACAGGTCCAGCAAGATGAAAAGATTTGTCTCAAAATTATATAGATAATAGAAAAGAGAACTAGTAAATCCAGGTCTCCTGCCACTCTGTTCAGAAACTTCCCTTGACTCATTTCCCCTACTGGACGAGGAAAGGAGCCAAAATCAGGGAAATGTCTCAGTAACTAAGGAAAACAGGAGACCATGGTTGTCTTAGACATCATTAAATGATCATGGTCATTCTACTAACATTCAGATTTTGGTATAAAAATGAATTGAAGTGCAGACTGTAGAAGCTCAATCTCTGGAAGGGTTTTCAGATCACTCAAGTCCTTTTACCTGACAACTAAGAACATCCTCTCCAGAACATTCCTGGCTGGATACAGGACTTACATGAGGAGGGGCAGGATATGGGAGTTTAAGCTGGCTTCTGGGGTCTCAAATGTTTTAAATGGTTATGTGTAATAGCCAGCCTTACCTGAGCACCGCAGACTACAGCACAAGCTTCGTTGGCTAAGCCATCTGCATCAACTGCACCTCTTTCCAGCTCCAGTTTCTGGGGTTGCTTGTCCTGGTTGGACTCCTCTGATCCTCTATCATCCTCTTCCTTCTTCAGTTCACTGAACTTTTCCTCCAGCTCCTTGGTAACAACTTCAGTAGTAACCTTTGTGGTACAGGATCTCAGCTCAGGGGATTCTGTAGTACTGTCATCTTCCTTGAGGAAGCTGACCAAAGTTTCAGTGTCTTCATCAATCTCTGAAGAGGAGTATTCTCTGGTGGGGGCCTGGCATTTGGTGGGACCACAGCCTTTCTTCTGTACTGGGTCATCTTTAAACTCAAAGCCAGCTGAGGTCACAGTGGAAGTGGTAGCAGTGTCAGAATAGTCTACAACCTGGCGTGGTGTCTTCTCCCCTTCAATATTCATCTCAAATTTACAGGCCTGTGAGGCCTTCCACTGGTGACGGCCATGTTTTCCCTCAGCACGGCTCCAAATTGCGGCCTTGTTGGTTCTGTAAGGTAGGTTGAAGGAAGCCCGAGAGGTAGCATCCTCCAGGGCAACGTTATCACTGCAACCTCCAAAGTGAGCTTCACGGTGGTGGTGACTAAATTTTACAGACTCTTCATGGGAGACTGCTCGCCATTTGCGGGCCACTTCAGCCATATTGGTGAAGAATTTAACAACACCACCAAAAGGAGCACCCTTGTCTCGGCGCTGACGTCCAGGGCTCTCTTCACAGCTGCTTTCCAGGAGTTCTTTCAAGGTTGAGTCCCCTAGAGTGGTCTGGAGCTCGTGAATTTTGGTGTGTTCAGCCCATGTTGGAGGAGCCTCACCAGCCCTGGGGAACTTATTTTTCAGGAGCTTCTTGGCTGTCTTGTCACCTGTTACATTCTCTGGAACTTCTTCCTCACAAGACTCTTCTTCCACTTGGATGCCAAAGTCCTCAGTTGCCAACACCTTCTGGTTCACCCTTTTGGGGGTTTGCACAAACTTCTGCACATTCTCTAAGAAAGGCTCCAGGTCCTCCGTGTGGCCTGCATAGGAATGGCGGAAAGATTTTGGAGCATCTTCAGCCTTCTTCATCCAGTAGTTACCTGGGGCTTCTTGGGCCTCCTCAGGCCTGTCACACTTAAAGTCAACATTCTTGGAGGCCCCCATGGAACTCTTCAGCATCTTGAATGACTTCATTTTATCTCTGAAAGTGACTTTGGATTTGCCCTCCAATGGCCCAAAGATATCTCCAGATAAAACCATGGATTGGGGGCGCTTCCTCTGGCTAGGAGACCCCTTTTTGCGGCTCACAAAATTCCAGATCTTATTGACTTTGGTTTTCTTCTTGTTCCATCCACTCTCTTCCCTGACAGTCAAGTCTCTCAGATTAAACTGCTCAGGCTCCACTAGATTCTCCTGCCCCACCTCTTTGGTTGGGCCTTCTATCTCAGGGGGGTCTGGGGAGCCCTGATCCTGGCGACCATTGGGCACAAAGTCTGAGAAGGAAGCAGTCCGGCAGCTGCTGGGTGTCTCCATGGTCACTGCAGTGGATGGGCCACCAAGGCACAGGAAAGGGCTGGCCAGTTATTTCCAGCTGAAGGAGAGAGAGATAGAGACAGAAACACAGAGAGACAGAGAGACAGAGAGAGGGGGGAAGGGGAGGGGGAAGTAGAAGGAGTGAGAGAAAATTGACGAGAGAGAATATTAAGATAGAGAAAGAGAAAGGAGGACTAGATTAGGTAAGGCTATAAACAGGATTCTTTACAGATTTCTAATGATCAAATATAGAGTACACATTTTTACCACCCCTGGGCTACCAAATTTTGAGGATCTTTGTAAAGCAAAAGCTAATTAATTTGTAACTTACTAGTTTAAAATTTTGTTCTGAGGATGGTACAGTTTAATCTGTGCAGCAAGAAAAACTGAATCCTATTTAAGTGCAAATATACTTGAGAGCATCATAACTTTAAGCTATTACTATCAGCTTGCGACAACTGAGCAAATACATTATTTTTGAAAGCTAAGAAAGAAAAGTCTGAAAGGTACCTCAGAAATCCATCACTTTGATCCTCTCATTTTACAGGAAAGCACAGGAGATATAGAAAAGATACCTGTCTTGCCTACGCCACCAAGTCAAGGCAGCAGCAGGCAGAGATCGATTCCGTGCTTCCTTCTCTCATTTGCTCCTTCTTTCCCTTGGGTAGCCTGCCTGTGAGAGTTCGCCTACCAGATCACCTGCTCAAGCAATGACCCCTCAGCTAGGTGCTGGACACCAAGATGAATCAGACACACACAGCTAGTCACCCGAGCTCACAGACTACTGGGAGAGACCTGTGGATGTAAACAAACAATTACAATGCATCCAGTACTATAAATGCTCTAATAGATGTATACACAAAGGCAGCAGAAGCTTGGAGGAAAGAAAGGATGAAATAGTGGACTGACAAGGGGTGGTAGTGGGATAGGGAAAGGCACATAGAGAGAGTGGTGATTAGTGTCATCAGGATGCTTCCCAGAACAGCTGGGACTGGAAATGAGCACTCACTTAGGCCAATGTCTCTCTCCATCCAGTCAGTGCGCTTTGCCCTGAGAATGTTTGTTAAGAGTGGAAAGCAAGCACATCAAGCCATGGGTCCTACATAGCTTCTGCAGTCTTGTTGCTGTTTTTGTCAGGGGCCAGCTCACTAAGCTCAAGGAAGTCTAATTTTCCCTCTTTTCTCTAGTCTTCAAGGCTAACTTCACCTGACATTTTTTTTTATAGTGTCCACCCTTCTCCACAGAAAAAGATGAAAAAGAAAAGAGAATAAGCTGAAAAGTATATCAGAAATCAATCACACTGATCTTGTACAGGAAAATACAGAAGATCCAGGGATGAAGATACACATCTTGCCTAAGCTATAAAGCCAAGGGAACAGCCAGGCTGCTATTTCCTTCCTGTATGTATTTGAATAGTCTGCACATAATCTGTTTTGTTTTGGGTTTTTGGTGGTACTTTTGGTGCTGGTACTGGGTGGGACTTGAACCCAGGAACTTGGCATTGCCCTTTTTTGTGCTCAAGGCTTGAACCCCACTTCTATTTTGGCTTTTGGTTGGTTCACTGAAGATAAGAGGGACTTTATTGTTGGTCTGGCTTTGAATCTCAGACTCCTAAGTAGCTAGGACTGTAGGTGTGAGCCACTGACATCTGGCTGCACAGAACCTATTTGACTTAGAAAATATTCAAGTTGGAAGAGAGCAGAAAGATGATTTAGTTTGGGATATGGGGACTGCAAAGGGATAGAAACTTGACCATTGTCATCAGTAGGCCAAGAGCAGAAGCCTTAGTCATGTGCTTCCTTCCCAGGTTAGGTAGATCCCTTACCTCTGAAACATCCTGTCACCCTCATACTCGAAGATGGGCTGCCTATCTCACTCAGGATGAAAGCATTTTAACATTTATAAGTGCCAGCTACTTCACTAAGTTACTTATCCTCATATTTTTCATATTAACCCTATGAGGTATTATTATTATTTCCATTTAAAGATGAATAGATGATTGTGCTCATGCTCTTCATAGCTACTACCAAATGTGGTTGAGGTGTGAATGCTAAAGTGTGGATTCAAGCTGGTGCCAGTGGCTCACTCCTGGTAATCCTAGCTACTCAGGTGGCTAAAATCTGAGGATCATGGTTTGAAGCCAGCTTGGGGAAGGGAAAGTCCAAGAGATGTATCTCCAATTAACCATCCAAAAGCCAAAAGTGAAGTAGTAGCTCAAGTGGTAGAGTGGTAGCCTTGAGCAAAAAAGCTACGGTACAGTGTCCAAGTCCTGAGTTTAATCCTCAGTACTAGTATGTGTGCTGTGGATTCAGAAGCCATGCCCTTAAACATTACACTATTCTCCATTTTTAGAATAGGGCTTGCATAGAATGTAATTAATATACAAGTATGTCTGCTTTTCTGCTTTCAGACTTTCTTAGGTATAGTGGAGCAAAATGAACTTCCTCAAATATATCTGGATACATGCTTGGTTCTAGTGCCTAGAGTAGCAGTGGGGGATAAGGGATGTAGAAAAGGTAGAGCAACCTGCCTACAAAAACAATTCACAAGTTACACAAGTGAACTCAGGACTCTGATTTTCTCCAATTTTCTAACTGGCCATAGATGTTCCTCTTGAGATTTACTCCAAGTGTATCCCCATAAAAAACATACATGCCCTTAAAAGACTCATCTTGGCCTTTAAGTACAACTAAAATAAAAGAAAACTTTGAGATTAATTAATCCAACTTATCCATCATTTTACAGGATGTAACTGAAGCATAGAAAATACAAGAAAAGCATGTTGTCTGAAAATTAGCTTTACAAAGATCCTATTTACAAAACCATAAATCGTTACTTAGAAACAAACTAAACCAATGTGAAAGATCTTTGCACTCTGAACTCTTAAGATGTTTACCAAAAAATTGAAGCCATCAATAAATGGAAAAAATGCATTCATATATTAGAACTACTATTGTTATTTTTATATCTTCTTAAGTCTGTTTACTGTTGCTATAAAAGAACACTTAAGCCAGGAGTTGGTGGCTCACATCTGTAATTCTGGCCACTTAGGAAGCTGGGATCTAAGGATCAAAATTTGAAGCCAGCTGGGGCATATAAGTCCCTGAGATTCATCTCAATTTAAGTAGCAAAAAGCAGGAAGTGGGGCTGTTACTCAAGTGGTAGGGGCCCAGCTTTGAGCAAAACAGCCAAAGTGAGAGCACAAGGCAGACTCTAAACCCTATTACTAGCACCAAAAATAAAATAAAATAAAAATACTTAAGACTGGGTGATTCATAAAGAATAGAAGTTTAGGGGCTGAGAAGGTGGCTCAGTAGTAGAGCGCTTGCCTTGCATGCTTGAGGCCCTGGGTTCGATTCTTCAGCACCACATAAGCAAAAAGAAAAAAGCCGGAAGGGGTGCTGTGGCTCAAGTGGTAGAGCGCTAGCCTTGAGCTGAAGAGCTGAGGGACAGCACCCAGGCCCAGAGTTCAGGGCCCATGACCGGACCCCCCCCCCAAAAAAAAGAATAGAAGTTTAAAGCCAGGTGCTGGTGGCTCACACCTGCTTGATCCTAGATACTCAGGAGGCTGAGATCTGACTGATCATGGTTCAAAGCCAGCCCGGGCAGGAAAGCCCATGAAACTCTTATCTCCAATAAGCCACCAGAAAACTGGAAATGGCGCTGTGGCTCAAGTGGTAGAGTGCTAGCCTTGAGCTGAAGAGCTGAAGGACAGTGCCCAGGTCCAGAATTCAAGCCCCACAACCAACAAAAACAAACAAACAAAGAAACAAACAAAGAATAAAGGTTTAATTGGACTAACAGTTTTAGTGGATGGAAAGTCCAAGAGCTTAGTCTCAGCATCTACTAAGCTTTCTGAGAGTCTTGTGCTATATCATATGTGACTAATATGAAAGCAGAAGGTAAAGTAGGCATATGAAGAAGAGACAAAACATGAGAGGTGATCTTGCTTTATAATAATGCTCTCAAAAGAAGAGCATTAGTTTTAACAACCCAGTCCCCTCATTATGGTTCCACATCCAACACAGCCACAATGGGAAATTTCAACATGACCTTTCCTACTTTCTTTCCTTCCTTCCTCTTTTGCTTCCTCCTTCATTCTCTCTCTCTCTATCTCTCCCCCTGGCCATAGATGTCCCCCCCCTCTCTCTCTCCCTCCCTTTCTCCCCCACCCCCCTCTCTCTCTTCCATTCTTTCTTGTGGCAATGGGAATTGAACCTAGGGCCCTGTGCTTGTTAGGCAAGTGCTCTATGACTTGATTCATGCCCCAGCCCTTTTTATATATAATTGGTTTTGAAATAGTGTCCTGGAACTCACAATCCTCCTGCTTCTACCTCCAAAGTAGCTATGATTATAGGTGTGCACCACTTTGCTTTCTAACCATAGCACATATGGCACTATTCAAAATAATCTAATTCCTTTTAAAAATGCCAATGCCATTTTCACAGGAATAGGAAATAGATTCCAAAATTCATAGGAAATTACATGAAGACCCCAGTAGCCAAAGCAATATTAAGCAAAAAGAACAAAGCTGGAGGTATCACATAACAAAATCTGCTATAGTGCTATAGTCACAGTATCATGGTACTGGCACAAAGACAACTATAAACCAATTGAACAGAATTCTCTCTTCTGGGCTTTCTGCCCAGAAATAAATCCACACGTTTACAGTTAATTTTCAGCAAAGTTGCCAAGAATACATGATAGAGATAGGAAAGTCTCTTCAATAAATAGTGTTGGGAAGATATCCTCATGAAGAAAGAAACTGGGCACTTATCACACTTTGTACACAAAATTCAACTCAAAATGGAATAAAGACTTAAACATAAGATCTGAAATTGAGTTTTTGGTAGTTCAAGGCTGTAATCCTAGCTACTCAGGAGACTAAAATTTGAGGATACTGGTTGAAGCTAGCCCAGAGAAAAAAAATTTGTGAGAGTTTTATGTCCAATCAACCAGCAAAATCCACAAAATGGAGGTGTGACTCAAGTGGTAGAACACCAGCCTTAAGTGAAAAAAGCCAAAGAGTGTGAGGCCCTGAGATCAAGCCTCAGTACAACACTCCCCCCTCAAAGCAAAAAAAGTAGTGGTAGTAAAGAATGCATGGCTATCAAAAGCCTAATACACTTGCTATTTGACTTTTTAAAACCTTTTCCATTAATGTATACTAATTGCAGAATGGGTTGATTATGACACCTGTATACATGCATGTAATTATCTGGCTCCTTTTTTAAAGATTGCCAATGTCACTGTAAGTAATACTTTGCATGTATAGTCTTCTGCAATGTACTAAACACATTTATTCCACCTAGAGGCATGTCTATGGCTCCATATTACAGAAAGGCACAATGGAACTCAATAGAGTAAACTGATTTGTATTACTCCTAAGTATTTTATACATGAGTAAGATTGTCCAATGGAAAAACATTTTTTCATTAGTTATTTAGAGGCTCCTGGTCCTACAGGCAGTAAATAGCAGAACTAGGCAAGAATGTGGGGCATCCCACTGTTCTAAATCTAATTTCTTCACTATGGGTTCTTACATAGGATATAAAAGACATTCCACTGCTAATTCCTGCTTAGGTACAAGAATTATTTTGTTTTGTCTCGTATTTTTTTAATTTATTGTTTTTATAAAGGTGATGTACAGAGAGGTTACAGTTACATAAGCCAGGTAATGAGTATATTGGTTTTTGAACATTATCCTTTTCCTGGCTATCTTCCAGGTTTTCCCTCCCATCCCCAGCCACAAGTTGTACAGTTCACATTCAACATAGTGTCTAGTGAGTACTACTGCTGCATTTGTTCATCCTCTGCCCCTCCATTTCTGTCTCATTGGGTTTTGTCCACTATTGGGGCTTTATCTGGGGGCCTGTGTGCTGTCCCTGAGCTTGTTTTACTCATAGCTAGCAATGTACCACTAGAACTACAGCTCCATTTCTGACATTTTTCTGGTTAATTGAAGATAAGAGAGTCACAGCTCTTTCTGCCTGGGCTGGCTTTGAACTGGGATCCTCAGATTTCTGCATCCCAAGAAGCTAAGATTAGAGATGTGAACCACTGGCAGTTAGATGTTTTCCCTCATTTTTCTCTATTTCATTTGCATTAATTTCAAAATATTTTCTGATTTGTTGTTTTATTTCTTTTGTCCTACTGTTTAGTGAAAAGCCTAGCTTAATTGTGTATATCCCTGATTTCCTCACTTATTTTAGGCAATGGATTGCTGAATTCACTTTCAATAATACCCTGGGACATAAATTGGCCTTCAAACAATCTATTAAAATTGAAGGTTTTAGCCATAAAAGAAATGCAAATCAAAACAACATTGAGATTCCACCTCACCCCAGTTAGAATGGCAAAAATCAAGAACTCTAATAACAACAGATGCTGGAGGGGATGTGGACAGAAGGGAACCTTACTTCATTGTCGGTGGGAGTGTAAACTTGTTCAACCACTTTGGAAAGCAGTATGGAGATTCCTCAAAAGACTCCACATAGAGCTCCCCTATGACTCAGCAATCCCACTTTTGGGCATTTACTCAAATGTTTACAAACAAGACCACACTAAAGCTACCCGCACAACTATGTTTATTTCAGCATTATTTACCATAGCTAAGATATGGAACCAACCCAGCTGCCCCTCAGTAGGTGAATGGATCAAGAAAATGTGGCAAACTGAGAATCCAAGAACCATAGGAAGAACCCAGTTTTCACAGCCCCCAAGAAGGTGGATAACATGGCAGGAACTCCCAAATACCTTTCAGTCCTACCTATCTCTTAACGTTAACGGACTGAACTCTCCAATTAAGCGACATAGACTGTCTAGTTGGATTAAAAAACAAGACCCTTCTATCTGCTGCCTGCAGGAGTCACATCTTGCCCGTAAAAACAAACACATTTTCAATGTTAAAGGCTGGAACAAAATCTACCAAGCAAACAGACCCCATAAACAGGCGGGAGCTGCAATCCTAACATCAGATAAAATAGACTTCAAATTAAAATTCGTGAGAAGAGATAAAGAAGGTCGCTACATACTAATTAAAGCATCTCTCCTTCAGGAGGATATTACAATTCTAAAATCTATTCGCCAAACAATGGAGCACCCAAATTTATCAAAGAAATACTACTTTCCCTCAAATCCCATATAGATCCAAAGACATTAATTGTTGGGGATTTTAACACACCACTCTCCCCACTAGATAGATCAACTCGGCAAAAACTCAACAGAGAAACCGCAGATCTAAACAGCTGCATGGATCAACTAGACTTAACAGACATCTACCGAACATTTCACCCAGCAGCATCAGAATACATGTTTTTCTCAGCAGCACATGGAACATTTTCTAAAATAGACCACATTCTAGGCCACAAAGCAAACTTGTCTAAATTCAGAAACATTGAAGTTATACCTTGCATTCTCTCTGACCACAAGGGAATAAAATTAGAACTCAACACCAAAAGCCACCAAAGAAAGTCCGGTATCACATGGAGGCTGAACAACACACTGCTGAATCATGAGTGGGTCATGGAAGAGATTAGAAAGGAAATTCAAATGTTCATGCTATTCAACAAAAACGAACACACAAATTACCAGCTCCTCTGGGACACAGCAAAGGCAGTACTCAGAGGCAAGTTTATAGCTCTGAGCTCCTACATCAACAAATTGGAGAGATCTGAAACTAACAATTTAATGACACATCTAAACCTCCTTGAAAAAGAGCAGCAAGATAAACCCCAATCCAGTAGACGGAAAGAAATAATTAAAATTAAATCAGAATTAAATGAATTAGAATCCAAAAAACTATAGAAAGAATCAACAAAACAAAGAGTTGGTTCTTCAAAAAACTTAACAAAATTGACAGACCCTTAGCAAATCTTATCAGAAAAAGAAGAGAACACACCCAAATTAATAAACTCAGAGATGAGAATGGAAACATCACCACGGAAACAACCAAGATTCAGAACATTATAAGGGAATACTTCTCAAAACTTTATGCTAGTAAGTTTGAGAACCTGACAGAAATGGACCTTTTGCTAGCAAATATTGACATGCCAAAACTAAACCAAGATGAGTTAAACTATCTTAACAGGCCCATATCAAGCACTGAAATAGAAACAGCAATAAGAGACCTCCCAGCTAAGAAAAGTACAGGACCAGATGGTTTTACAGCGGAATTTTACAAGGCCTTCAAAGTAGAGCTCACACCAATACTCCTCCAACTCTTCAATGAAATTGAAAGAGAAAGCTCACTACCGAACACATTCTATGAAGCCATCATAACCCTCATCCCAAAACCAGGCAGGGACTCATCAAAGAAAGAGAACTATAGACCCATTTCTTTGATGAACATTGATGCAAAACTTCTCAACAAAATTTTGGCCAATCGACTTCAACAATTCATCCAAAAAATCATACACCACGATCAAACAGGATTCATTTCAGGGATGCAAAGCTGGTTCAATATACGCAAATCAATTAATATTATTCATCACATCAACAGGAGCAAGAATAAGAATCACATGGTTATCTCAACAGATGCAGAAAAAGCATTCGACAAGATCTAACACCCCTTTATGATGAAGGTTTTGGAAAAATTAGGAATCCATGGAACATTCCTCAATACAATAAAGGCAGTATATGACAAACCTACAGCCAGCATTATACTCAATGGTGAAAAACTAAAGCCATTTCCTCTTAACTCAGGAACAAGACAAGGATGCCCACTCTCTCCACTTCTCTTCAATCTAGTATTAGAATACCTAGCTACAGCAATAAGACAAGATGCAGACATAAAGGGGATCCAAATAGGGAAAGAAGAAATAAAACTCTCCCTCTTTGCATATGACATGATCTTGTATTTAAAGAATCCCATAGACTCCACTCCCAAATTACTCAAGCTGATTCAAAACTTTGGCAAAGTAGCAGGTTATAAAATTAACCCCCCAAAATCAATGGCTTTTCTGTATGCCAACAATGAGAAAAGTGTGGCTGAAATTAGGAAAGCAACTCCATTTGTAATAGCCCCACAAAAAATAAAATACCTAGGAATTAACCAAAGAAGTGAAGGACCTCTATGATGAAAACTTTAAAATCTTGAAAAAGGAAATCAACACAGAACTTAAAAAATGGCAAAACCTCCCATGCTCCTGGATTGGAATGATTAACATCGTGAAAATGGCAATACTTCCCAAGGCTATCTACAAATTCAACGCAATACCTATCAAAATTCCAACCCCATTCGTCAAGGAAATAGAAGAGGCAATCCAAAAATTCATATGGAACAATAAAAGACCCCGAATAGCAAAAACGCTCCTCAACGGAAAGAACACTGCTGGAGGAATATCAATACCAAATTTCAAACTCTACTATAAAGCCATAGTAATCAAAACAGCTTGGTATTGGCATATGAACAGACCTCAGGACCAATGGAATAGAATTGAAAACCCAGAAATGAACCTACAGACCTATAGCCATCTAATCTTCGATAAGGGAGCTAAAACAATAGAATGGAAGAAAGACAGCCTCTTCAGTAAATGGTGCTGGCAAAATTGGTTAACTACTTGTAGAAAACTAAAGCTAGATCCTTATATATCACCCTGCACCAGAATCAACTCCAAATGGATCAAAGACCTTGAACTCAAAGCAGACACTCTGAAAACATTACAGGATGGAATAGGAGAAACCCTAGGTCTCCTTGGCTCAGGCTGAAATTTTCTGAATAGAGACCCGGAAACACAACAAATCAAAGAAAGGTTGGACAAATGGGATTGCATAAAGTTGCAGAGCTTCTGCAGGGCAAAGGACTTAGCTAGCAAGATCAATAGAAAGCCCACGGATTGGGAGAAGATCTTTACTAGCCATACAACGGACAAGTGTCTCATATCTAAAATATACTTGGAACTCAAAAAATTAAACCCCCCAACAACAAATCCTCAAAGAAACAACTGCCCAATAAATAAGTAGGCGAAAGACTTAAAGAGAAACTTCTCTGAAGAAGAAAGAAGGATGGCCAATAGACACATGAAGAAATGTTCAACATCCCTAGCCATAAAAGAAATGCAAAACAAAACAACATTGAGATATCACCTCACTCCAGTTAGAATGGCAAAAATCAAGAACTCTAACAACAGATGCTGGAGGGGATGTGGACAGAAAGGAACCTTACTTCATTGTTGGTGGGAATGTAAACTTGTTCAACCACTTTGGAAAGCAGTATGGAGGTTCCTCAAAAGACTTCACATAGAACTCCCCTATGACTCAGCAATCCCACTTTTGGGCATTTACCCAAATGTTTACAAACAAGACCACACTAAAGCTACCAGCACAACTATGTTTATTGCAGCATTATTTACCATAGCTAAGATATGGAACCAACCCAGATGCCCCTCAGTAGATGAATGGATCAAGAAAATGTGGTATATATACACAATGGAATTCTATGCCTCCATCAGAAAGAATGACATTGCCCCATTTGTTAGGAAATGGAAAAACTTGGAAAAAATTATATTAAGTGAAGTAAGCCAGGCCCAAAGAAACATAGGTCCCATGGTTTCTCTTATTTGCAATATCTAGTATATGTATGAGTCAAGCGGAAAAGGTCAGATAAGGTGATGTCAGGAAAATGAACCCTTAGATATGTATTTTAATGTTTTTTTCTTTCATGCATGTGTTTCTAACGCATTTATAAGATTATCTCTTTGTTGCTTTGTATGTCCCTCCCCCACAGTATAACCCCTGCTTTCACTATATTTGATGTCAGTATAACTTGTGGAGGAGATGGGGAAAAACCAGTTGTTTAAGGATACAGGTGGACCTGTTGCAACAATGAGAAGTACAAGTTGTCATGTCCAAAACGAGCTTTACAACGTCGGTGTGGGGGGGAAGGGGGGGAAGGAGAGGGATTGGGATTGGGGGGAGGGGGAGGCTGGGAAGGGATGTGAAGGGTAAACAAAGGAGGAGGCTGCAATGCTTGGTAAGAAATGTACACATTATCCTGCCCATGTAATTGTAACCCCTCTGTACCTTATGTTCACAAATGAAATAAAATTAAATTAAAAAAAATAAAGGCAATAAGGTAAAATTATAGAGGACCTATTTTGAAAATAAAGTTATGAAAGTCTTTTCAAAAAAAAAAAAAGAAAATGTGGTATATATACACAGTGGAATTCTATGCCTCCATCAGAAAGAATGACATTGCCCCATTTGTTAGGAAATGGAAAGACTTGGAAAAAGTATATTAAGTGAAGTAAGCCAGGCCGAAAGAAACATAGTTCCCATGGTTTCCCTTATTTGCAATATCTAGTATATGTATGAGTCAAGCAGAAACGGTCAGATAAGGTGATGTTAGGAAAATGAACCCTAAGATTGTATTTAAATGTTTTTTTTCTTTCATGCATTTGTTTCTAATGCATTTATAAGATTATTTCTTTGTTGCTTTGTATGTCCCTCCCCCACAGTATAACCACTGCTTTCACTGTATTTGATGTCGGTATAATTTGTGGAGGGGAAGGGGAAAAACAAGTCGTTTAAATAAGGATACAGGTGGACCCGTTGCAGCAATGAGAAGTACAAGTTGTCATGTTGAAAACGAACTTTACAATTTTGGTGGGGCGGGGGGAGGATTGGGTGGGGAGACGGGGGAGGGGGGGGGGGAGGCTGGGAAGGGATGTGAAGGGTAAACAAAGGAGGAGGCTACAATGCTTGATAGGTAATATACTCATTATCTTGCCCATGTAATTGTAACCCCTCTGTACAGTATGTTCACAATTAAAAACAATAAAATAAAATAAAATTGAAGGGTTTTTTTGGGGGGGCCCAGTCGTGGGGCCTGAACTCTGGGCCTGGGCACTGTCCCTCAGCTCTTCAGCTCAAGGCTAGCGTTCTACCACTTAAGCCACAGTGCCACTTCCAGCTTTTTTTCTTTTTGCTTATGTGGTGCTGGGAAATCGAACCCAGGGCCTCATGCATGCAAGGCAAGCGCTCTACCACTGAGCAACCTTCCCAGGCCTGAAAGGGTTTTTTAAAGAAAGAATAGTCTTTAAGCCAATGTTAGATACTTATTCTGATACAATGTGTTTGCCCTTCACAGCTATCTCATTATCCAGTTATTATCTATAAAATAGCTGCCAGTTTATCATCTACTTTGAATCTCCTCCAAATGCATTTCCCTGCAACCTGCAGTTGTTTTTAAGAAGGCATTCAGTTTGGAATTTCTCCATGCTCCCTTGCAAATAATATCAGTTTATATGTCAAGAAATTAAGAGCTCTCTGTTTATAACTTGGTCTTCTTCCTGGCACAATCTCTGAGTCAGGGTTCTGAAGCTGAGGGTTAGTTAATGACCAGCTTGTATCTGAGTGACAGCTCTTCTGTAAGTAGTGTCTTAGCACTTAGTGGAGGAGAGCAGCCACTGAAGTTTTCTTTCTGTACTTCCTGTATGGGTCCACAGCCTCAAGAATTAGAGCAAAGTGAACAGAACTCAAGTCTTCTAAGTATACTGAACACAAGGTAGAGCCTCTAGTGCATAAATGGGAGGTTGGCAACAAAAATGAGTATCCCTACAAATACACTTGCCTTGGGACTTAGGCTCAGCAACAGGTTGCTAGAAACATGATAAGAAAGGCTGAGATCCTGCTCCTCTTTGAAAAAAAAGTCCTCCAAGTGGAAGCTAGTAGGGAGGGGGACGAGTCCTCTGTTTCTGGCTCTAGGAGACTCTTGACTCTGACCTGAGAGGGAGAAAGGAGGTAGTAGTATTGGCTCACATATTAAAATCTCTTGCTTCTCTTCTTAAGTTTTTATTGTATTTCTGTGCCAGTCCTGCAGTTGAACTCAGGGGCTAGGCATTGTCATTTAGGTTTTTTTTTTTTTTTTTTTTGCTTAAGGCCAGTGCTCTACCACTTGAACTACTGCTCTGCTTCTGGCTTTTAGCTGGTTAATTGGAGATAAGAGTCCTTTGGACTTTCTTGCACAAATTGGATTTAAACCATAATCTTCAGATTTCAGCCTCCTGAGTATCCAGGAGCTAGCCCACTAGCACCTGGCAATTTTAAAAAATGGAATTGATGTATTTTTATTTGCTGTCTTCCCTTGGACTATTCCCATACTGAAATTACTTTGTTTAAAGGTACTTTTCCTAGTTCTCTATGTTTACTAACTTCTGATTCTGCAGCTAAGATACTGTGCCCAATGGATGACATACACATCACTAACATATGATCACCTCCTGGCAGGTGTTTTTAACAGGGGATATAGAAAAATTTGAGGATGTCCAAAAATGGTAATTTGGAAATATTACCATAGAGAAAAGAGAGTGGACACTGAAAGTATACATGCCTTTTCTTTTTCAATAAGCAAGGGAGATTTATTAGGATTAATCAATGCATCTTAAATAATCATCTTACACAGTCAATGAAATGTTACTTTAGTATATTAAGCTGACAACTTATGGGAAAACTTTATTATGTTCAGTGGTGTTTGAAGCACAAGTTGATCTAAGTTTTAATTATATACATATATATATATATATATATATACTTTAGCAGTATTTGTGAAAATATTAAATTTCATATCTGTTAAATTTTCTGCTTTTCAAATTTAGTCTAATATGTGTATAAAACATATACACAAGGGTGTATATCTTGCACTTTTGATTTATAGTATAAAATTGGAATTCAGTACTTTAGATAGATCAAGGAAATTCTGATATAAGTGAACTAAATTATTACACATTGAAAAAGATTATAGCATGTAAAGATATGAATGACATTTAATAATCATTTTCAATATAAAGTAATATGCATTTTGTTAAATTTAGGGGTATAGGGATAATAGACATTTTATATGTCTTTTGCATATATATTTTTATACATAAGTTTTACCTAGTTTGGTAGGTAAAACTTATAATTGACAAATAAAAACTAATAACACAATTAAAGGGTATGTGAAATCAATAATTAATATGCTTCACTAAGAAAATGTTTTGTAAATATATTTAATAATATATAAGCTCTAAAAGCAATTTACTTCCATCACTAGGAAACCTAGAAATCATAAAAAAATTATGAAGAAATGTTAAAAAGAAAATTGTTTGCCTTTTGTCATAATATATTCTTTTCTCTTTGCATAATTTGATTAGCATCATGCCTATATAAAATATTTATTTAGTAATCTATGCATTTAATGATACAATTTGGGCAATTCCATGTCATTGACTATTTAAAAATTATTGCTTTGCTGTCCATATAATCATATGGATGAACTATTACTTATTTAATACTGTGATGTTAGACTTTTTATAGTCTTCACCGTTATAACTTTTCGTGTGTACAATATTCCCTGACTTCCTCAAATTTTATTTCTTAGAAATTTATTAGATCAGAGCTGGGAAGGTGGCTCAGTGGTAGAGCGCTTGCCTTGCATGCATGAGGCCCTGGGTTCGATTCCTCAGCACCACGTAAGCAAAAAGAAAAAAGCCAAAAGTGGCGCTGTGTCTCAAATGGTAGAGCGCTAGCCTTGAGCTGAAGAGCTGAGGGACAGTGCCCAGGCCCAGAGTTTAGGCCCCACGACCAGACCCAAAAAAAAAAGAAAGAAATTTATTAGATCAAATATTCCCAAGGATTAAACATGCCTTTTAATTCATTTATTTTACAAATATACTCAGCTCCTACTATAGGCCAACAACTGGTCAAGCTTCTGGGGCCACAATAGTAAACAACAAAAATAAAACATTCCTGGATGTGCACGATTGCTTACACTGTAATCCTAGTTACTCATGAGGCTAGAATTGGAAGGAGAGTGGTTTGATGCCAACCTGGGCAAATAGTTTGTGACATTCCATCTTAATCAATAAAAAGCTGGATATGATGATGAACAGCTGTCATCCCAGGTAGGGGAAACATAAATAGGAGAACCACAGTCCAGACCAGTCCAGAAGAAAAAAGAGACCTATTTGAAAAATAACAAAAGTACATAGGGCTGGGAACATTAGTAGAATGAACAATTGGTAGAATGCCAGCCTATCCATCAAAAGCAAAACAAAAAACCAAAACATATTAAAAAACATTCCTGGCCTATGTCTATTATATTACATTGAATTATATGAAACATGCAGTTTAACCAGTACTGACTCATAAAAACTATCCATTTTATGTCAATACCCATTTGACCAGTACTGACCTGTAAAAAACTGGGACTTCATATGTTTCCAACTAGTAGTACAGAGACATTTTTAACTTTATCATTGCTAATTATATCACTTCAAGTAAGCTGTTCTATGTCTCTGAAATTCAATTTCATCAAGTGGAAAATTACGATAATATAATAGGGTTTTGGAGGTGATTCTATATAATGAAAAGCAGGGAGCTGACTAGTATGCTATACACTGTATATATACTATATAATTATACATATTTATAATATAATTATAAATATTATGCATATTTATAATTATAAATATATTATATATACATATATAATAGCTAGATTATATAGAAAGAAACAAATAGATAGATATGGATGAGTTTTACTCCTGAATGACTTCCCCTCAACGTATCAGTAGGGTTTGTATTCTTATTTCAAAATACAAAAGTCTAGGCAACACAGGGAAGTAATATGCTTATCTCACAGCCTGGGGGCAAGAAATTAGCTGGGAAAAGCAAGAGGCTGGGGGAAACGCACAGAAAAATCTTCAGGAACTAATGGCAAGGAGATTGAAATTTAGTCAAGAGAGCCAAATCACTGCTCCACATAGGTTTGAGCCTAATAGAACTCAGGCAGTGGTCAGAACCAAATTTATATTGTGAGGCTCCCAAGACTAAGATTCACTTATGCAGTTTCATCTTCTTATCATTTGGTTTCCTTGGAAACATTTCTGGAGGCAGAGAGAAGAGGCTAAAATAAAGGCCAGAATAAAGGTGTGCTGTTGTTGGGGTGAAAGGAAAAGGAGATCATAAAGAGATTCTGGGAAATAGAAACAGTTGGGGATAAACACTGAGAAATGACACTTTTACAAAAATATTTTGTCAAATATTTTGACATATATTTCAAATATTTTATCAGTATTAAATGATTTTACACTGTTCCATGTGGGACAAAATTTGGTTCTAGGGAGAATGTCTTGATAGTAAAGCTTTGTTGATCTGGCCACTGATGGCTCATGCCTCTAATCCTACTCAGGATGCTGAGATCTGAGGATTAAGGTTCAAAGTCAGCCAGAGCAGAAAAGTCCATGAAATTCTTATGTCCAGTTAATGAGCCTGAGGAAATGAAGCTGTAACTCAAGTTGCAGAGTGTTAGCCTTAGGCGAAAAGCTGAGGAACAACACTCTGGCCCTGAGCTAAAGCCCCAGTACTGGCACACAGTGCGTGTGCACGCACACACACACACAAACACACACACACACACACAAACATCAGAGGTTATTGAATGACTGAGAGATTCCTTTAGAGCAAGGGTCAGCAAGCCATGAAGGGTGAATCAAATCCAGCATATAATCTATAGGCCTAGAATCGAAGAATATGTTTTAATTTTTAGGTATTATAAAAATATATGATGGAAACTATAGGTGATTTATAATCTGCTCTTTACAGAAAATATTTTCCATAAGAACTGGCTGATTCTACATCCCTGATGCCTTAGTTTCCCATATAAAATATGGGTACTAAGGAAGGCTAAAAATCAGAGTAAAAGAGTGCAACAATGACAAGAATGTGCTAAAAAGGAAATTACTATTTGGTAAAACTTAAAGCTATGTTTAGGAGCTTGAAGCTGTCTTGGGGAGGGTGTGAAAGAATTGGGGCTGAGAGGGGAGAAGGGGCAAAGATAGAGCAGGAAAAGATGAGAATAAACAGTTCATTCTACGCCCAAATTCCAGGCCCTACAGCAAAGTCTCCATGGGGATAAACAGGAGAAAGGGAAATAAAAAGATGTCAAACAAGTGCCATGAAGTTGAAGCTGTAAATCTTACAAGAGAGATGGAGACAAAACCAAAGTTTCAGCCTAGAGAAAAAGACATAGGTAACTACCCATTCATTTGTATATAAGTAAACTAGCTGGACTGAGTTCAAAGAAAGAGAAACTTAAGAGTTTGTCTCCAGGTGGGTGGGAGCTGAAGATGCTGAGCAAGTATTTTAGGGCCAGTCTTTTACTGAAAAGGCCAATTTCAGGAAAAGCTGCTGACTGGGAAGGCCTATCAATGGCAGCATCAGAGGCATCTATTCTTAGCTCCTTTCCAGATTTAAATTCTTAAATATATTTAGCAACAAATCTTCCATTCGCTACTCCCTGGAAATGGAGAAAGAGCCAAGGCCCAGACTTCAAGCCACAGTACTGGGGCACAGACATAGACAGAGAGAGAGAGAGAGAGAGAGAGAGAGAGAGAGAGAGAGGGAGAGAGAGAGGAGAGAGAGATCTGGTATAGTTTTAGGACATTGTTTGTGGCTATAAAGCTCTAATCCAGGTTCTCCAGCATTCCTAGGGATTCTGTGAACCTCTAATATCCTTTTATACATTCTTGAATGCTTAAACCAGAAGTCATTTATGTTGTAGCTCAGAACCTTGCCTGCTGATCTGACCTGTCTCTTGAGATAGACTTTTATGGCAGTCAAGAATGAGAAATATTTCTTATGCATCTACAACCCCAGCAAGTCTGAACACATGCTAGGTGAGACATAGCATTAAGTATCTGATGTTCTTTTCATGCTACCTACTTCTTCCTATCCCAACACCTAAGTTTCATCAGAACCATGACTGAAGATTAAAAGTATTCAATCAAATCAAATCAAATACTATGTCTTAATTTTGTTATCCTAGGTGTACCCAATGACACTAGAGGTCCACCTATCAATGTGGTGACAGTAGCTCACATTTGTTAGGTGAATTTAGAAGATTAGTATGGCCAGGTACTGGTGGCTCATGCCTGTGATCCTAGCTACTCAGAAGGTTGAAATCTGAAGATTGCAATTCAAAGCCAGACCAGACAAGCATATCTGAAATACTCTTATCTGTAATCACCAAAAAGCTGGAAATGGAGGTGGTAGCATGCCAGCTTTGAATAAAAAAAACTAAGGGACAATGAGTTCAAGCCCCAGGACTGGCACAAAAATAGATTAGATAGATGAGAGAGAGTGAGAGAGAGAAGGGGGCAGGCAGGCAGGCAGGCAGGCAGGCAGGCAGACAGACAGACAGACAGACAGACAGACAGACAGACAGACAGACAGACGGACAGACAGACAGACAGATAGATAGATAGATAGATAGATAGATAGATAGATAGATAGATAGATAGAGGCAGAAAGAAACACTAGTAGTCACTATATGCCAGGTATAATTTTGAATAGTTTTCATCTATTAGTTTATAATGTTGTCGAGAAACTTACAAGGTACATATTATTATGTGCATTTTGAAGATGAAGAACTACAGATACACAGAAGCAAATTAACAGAACTGATATGTTTCGCAGCAAGGATTCAAATGCAGGAAGTCTGGCTTCCTAAGCACTCCAGTACACTACTACCTTCAAAATGAAAGCATACCCCCCCCCACACACACACATACACTCTATCTACAGACCACTGGTTCATCAAGAAGCAACATTACCAAGCACACAGAGGAAGAAATTAACATAGAAGCCTCCTAACACTAATGTGACCTAAACAGAGCAGGTGTAACCATGGGGTCACTGAAGTTCCCATCTGTTTATCTTCTCTTCATCCCGGCTGGTGGTCCTTCTCCTTCTAGTGTTCCTGCTCACCAGCTAGAAATCTGGATTCACCCCAGCTTGGATTTCCTCTATTTCCTGGCCAAATTCCCAGCCATAAGAAAACAATCTACTACCACCTGGCTCACATCCTCTAAACCAGCAGAAGTACTGCCCTGCCAAAGGCATGAAGAGCAGGGAAGCCAGATTTTCAGATCTGCCTAGCCCAGCAGAAAGCAAAAGCCCTAACCCAAAGTCCATAGGATTACAAAATTCACTTCAAGTATCTCATCATTCACAAAAGATGTAGGAGGAAACAGCCTCTCCCTGCTATGACAGACATGATTTTGTAAACCTGTTCATACTTAAGTAACCCAGCTCCTGTCTACAGATGGATAGAGATTAAAGCCCATGGAACCAGCAGCAGTGCAATAATGGTAACAATAGTAACACCTACATTTACTCAGTCCTTATTCTGTGTACTAAGTAAGCACTATGAACATTCTCACTACATCTTCCCCCCAAATCCCGTTAAGCATTTATGGTATTTGTGTGTGAGAGTGTGTGTGTGTGTGTGTGTGTGTGAGTGTGTGTGTGTGTGTGTGTGTGGTCACTTTGAACTAGCAAGTGCCATGTAGCAAATGTGTGTGTGTGTGCACCAATATTGGGCTTGGACATAGAGACTTTCATGCTCACTTGCCTTTTTCACTCAGGGCACTCTACCACTTGAGTGTAGCTTCACATCCAGCTTTTTCCCGGTTAATTGGAGATAAGAATCACATAGAATTTTGTGCCTGGGCTCACTTCAAACTATGACCCTCATATCTCAGCCTCCTAAGTGACTAGGATTATAGGGGTGAGTCACCAGTGTCTGACTTTAGGCAATCATTATTTAAAGGGAAACTCTGAGAAGGGAAACACTTGCTCAAGGTTACACAGTTCCAAAGTAAGAGTCAAGACTGCTACCTAGAGGTAGCTGAAGTTTGAGCTGCCTTCTCAATGGTCTGTCAAGGCCCTTCAGTCCTGTCATGTGAGCATTCAAGGATTATAGGTAGATTTAATGGAAGAGAAAGGATTGCCATTTTACAAGCTCATAGTGCTCTGAGTGCTAGCCCATCTCCTCTTGATGAATCTCATGAGCCAGCCTCCTCACACTATAAACAGTGGCAATGAGAACTAGACAAAAATCAATTTCCATGATGACCACTTCCAGTGCAATATGCCTTCTAGCACACTATGACACTATCTTCCCTCATACCTTCTTTCTTCAGTGATTCATACACATTCAGCCCTTCTGCAAAATTCCAACCAATTTCAGTCTTAACATGTACGCAATTTTCTTATTATTCATGTTCTCTCCCGTGCTCTCTCTCATACACACACAGCAGGAAGAACAATGATAATCTAAAATTATGCATCTTTTATGCCAGAAAATCTAGAGCTGCAGGATCATCAGAACCGATGCTTGTAACTGTTTAGAATGTCTCCAAATTTCCTGAAGACAGAGGCTCAAAAAACCCTAAAATAAAAGAATACCAACAGATTAAGCCTAAGCTAGGCACTGATGACTCATGCCTGTTTAATCCTAGCTACTCAGGAGACTGAGATCTGAGGATTGTAGTTAGAAGCCAGCCTGGCAAGAAAAGTTCCTGAGACTCTTATCTCCAATTAATCATCAAAAAGCCAAAAGTGGAGGCGTGGCTCAAGTTGGTAGAACATCAAATAAAGCAAAAGCTAGCAAAAAAAAAAAAAAAAGTGAGAGTGCAAGGCCCTGAGTTCAAGCCCCAGTCCTAGTACCAAAAATAAAGAAAAACAGATAAGCCTACAAGTTCCCAGCCTCTATTTAGGGGCTCAGTAATAACTTAATGCATGGGAATTCTGTCAATTCCCTGCCTGCTCTATAAGATGGCTAATTAGATTCATTATTACCTCTTCCATTTATGTGGAGGGGGAAGACCTTATTGAATGCCCCTGATAGGATAGGAAGCCAGCGGAAGAGATCTGAGGCTGAGAGGGAAAAGAAAAGTGAAGCAGGCACACTGAAGACTAATTTCTCTAGCTTTTACTATCTGGCCCTCTCCTTCCAACTCTTCAGTCACCATTACTTCATAGTGGTTACTATTTCCCTGTAGCATTCCTGCAAAGCAAAGGTCTCGTTTTACATCCCTTCAGTGAAGGGGCACTCATTATCCTTTTGCAACTTTCTGGCTTAAGCCTAGACAGCTGTGGTACACCAGATGACCTTGCAGGAATTCAAGAAATTCTTTACTTAAAGAGGAAAATTCTCTAGGGGACAATATTTAAATATTCAGATCTATTTTGGGAAGCCAGTCTTTCAAACATAGAACTAGCTCTGAAAGGTGCTATTACTTCTCTGCATTATCAGTGGGAAGGCATTCTTCCTTCAATCAGACATCGTCCTCTCCTGAAATCAATTTTTGAATGTGGAGCATAAAAGCCTAAGTGCCTAAATGTGCCTTGTCTCTTCAGCTTCTCAAGCTCTTTTTGCCTGCTCATTTCTCTATCTTCTTTTTCTTAATAAGCTTAATTTCCTACTTCAATTCGTCTTACAGTTCTTTTCTGCTGTCATTCTCCTGACTAGAGCATTCAGTAGTGCAGTTGACTCACAATGCTTTCACACCAAAAAATACAGGCAATGGGTCCCCCTTGATATTCAAACATCTTCCATTCAACACCCCAATGCACCTGCCATCAAATGACATAGTTATGTGCACTGTATGTTTAATGCTTGTCATCCTGGCAATCTATAAAGCCGACATTATTGGACCATATCACTGTAGGGGAACTAAACAAAAGGGGGGACTCTCCCCTTTATCAGTCACCCCAGAAATCTCTAAAGGTAGAAGACTTCTATGAACTTGAGTCTCACACAGAGACTCAACAAAAAACTTACAAGTCCTGTGACAGAGCCTATCCAAAGCTTCTGTTGTTGGAATTCCACAAGTGTCCATTTCTCCATCTTTATGTCTATTCATAACAGATTGTTCTTGCTCATGGTAGGCCACTGAGAAGTAGCAGAAGGTAAGATGGTGTCTGTCCCATGTTGTTGGGTAGGATTTGGGAAGGACAAAGTTCAAGCAAAGTGATTGAAAAGCAATGTTAGAATGATACCTGGGCAAAGTCAGAACATTTTAAGGATGTAATGAGACTGAGAGGAAGCAAATTGGGACATCCCACTCCCCCTCACACATACAAACAGACTAAATGGAGGACTATCTGCTACTCGAGAAGTTTCTAGCTTCTGAACATGTAAGTTGTGATATATTCAGAGAATAGAATACTATGCGGCATTGAAAGCAAAGGAACCATAACTAAAAATAACAACTTTACCTTCTCACACTTGAATGAGTACCTGAATAATGTGGTAGTACAAGCCTATAATCCCAGAAATTTAGGAGGTTAAGGTGGAAAGATTATTAAAGCCAGACTGCACAACCTAGTGACACTCTGACACAAAATAAAATAAAAAGCACTAGGGAGGTACATGAGGACCTGGATTGAATCCCCAGTACCACAAAAAGGAGGGAAAAGTTCTTGTCTCTTTCTTCCATCAATTTGCCCGACAGCCCTCTCAAGCCCCCAATCTCTGGAATGCCCTTCTCAAACTTTTCTTCAGATCCTCACAAAGAGTCGCTCCAAGATTCAGAGAACTCTCTTTCAGCCCAGTAAGCTCCCAGCCAACCTTTTTTCCACAAAATCCATTGTTATGCAGAAAAATAATTTCTCATACACTATCTATGGGACAATAAATTGGCAAAATGACATTAAGAAACCTTTTAGCCTTTTCTAGTGATTCCTATGTGTGCTAATCTTGCGGATATACACAGAAGAGGCTCTTGTGCATGTGTCCCCAGAAACCAGGCACAGTATTGTTTATAGAAGCACTGCCAGAGGTTCAATGGAAACAACCCACTTATTCCTCAACAGGATAATGGGTACATAAAGTGCTTTATATTCACATAATAGATACATAGCAGTGTAAAGAACAAATTATAACTATACACACTCAATATGACTTTCAGAACAATAATGTATGGTTTATATAAAGTTTAAAATGGGCAACTTTAAACCATGCACTAAGAATGTACAACTAGGTGGTAATATATTTATATATGTAAATATTTTATATATGATTAACACAATATTCAGTGTAATATGTGTTACCTCTCGGGATGAAAGAGGAGGATGTGATAGGATGTCACATAGGTGGGTAGCCTCTATAGCCATTCTTGTTAATGTTCAATCTCTCTCTCTCTCTCTCTCTCTCTCTCTCTCTCTCTCTCTTTCTCTCTTTCATTTAGTTTAGTAGTGGTACTGAGGCTTGAACTCAGCGTCTCATGCTATCATTTGACTTTTTCACTAAAAGCTGGTGTTCTGCCAGTTGAGCTATACCTCCACTTCCAGATTTTCGCTGGATGGTTGGAGAGAAGAGTCTCACAGACTTTCCTGCCCAGGCTGGCTTTGAACCACAGTCCTCCAGAGTATCTAGGATTACAGGTGTGAGCCACCAGTACCAAGCTATTGCTTTATTTCTTAATCAAGGTAGAAGGTATGTAGCTGTTCAATTGTCATTCTTGAAACCTTACAGAGTTGTTTTTTCATTTTGCATGTATAAGATTTTGCAATATTTCATAAAATATATGATCAACTGACAAATCTATGCTTCAAGATAACTGTTCCAGGAATTTGGAGATTAAAGAAATTAAAGAAGATCAGTATCTTAACAAATGGCTTGGATCATAATCACAGTCTCTCAAGGTTAGATTATACCTAAGTAACCATCTACTCCAAATTTTCATCTGTTATGTGAATCTCACCCATAATAAATGATATTGGACATATGGGTATGATGGTAAAACCACCTTAGAATCATCAGAAGATTGGCATTATGTTTGTTTCTAGGTAACAAAACTGAGATACAAAAAGGTTAATTGTCCTGACATCAAGATCAAACCAGATTTTGAATCCACACTTGTGAAGTTCCAAAATTTTCTGCATATATACAATAGCCTTTCCCTAATTGGGAGAATGTTCTACCAAACATAGAGGCGAGGGGAATCAGTGATAAGTAAGGAATATAGCAGAGCTCTTCAGGAACTTTGAACTGACGTCTCTCAGCAAGTGGACCAGAATAGGGATAGATGGGACTCAGAGATAAAAGACTTGAATACAAATCCCACTTCCTAGCTGTGTGACCTTAATCAAATTAAGTCACAGACACAGTTTCCCATTCGTACACTAAGACAAAGATAATGCTGACTTCTTCTGGGAACCAGTATTTGGGTAAGAATACTTCAATGGCGGTAATTCTCACCCTAAAAAATGACTGACTTTTAGTATAATAAAAATACATTTTTTCCTAATCAATTTTCCCATCACTTTCACTATATTTCACATCTTCTCTGAATTCATTCACGAAATGCTAGAACCCAGGTAGATGGCTGTGCTTCCTCTCTGATAACAATTTTTGGTGTTGTGACTCAGCGCTAATCCATCTGTTTTCTGCAGAAGGTTAAAAACTGTCCTCTCCACCTCTGTCCAGGTTGAGGACACTTTTGTTCATTGTGCTCTTCAAGCACTTCCAGTCTTTGGACCCTGCTTTCTTTTCCTGATTCAATATTAGCTTTGAGTGTCTCAGCTAGGCATGACTTGCTTTGAAATTTCTTCCATGTGCTGCCTCTGCCTTCTTACGGGATTACTAAATGCCAGGTGCTTACTATTCTTGCCATATGCTCACATGGATCGCTAGCTTGTTTTCTCCCTATTGTACACCATTTGGATTATTTGGTTCTGCTTCAAAACTCTTCTGGGTTGGGTTTGTTTGTCCCTTGTTGGAAAGATGGCAAATATTTTTGAAGCAGTCTCTAGAAACCCCCTTACATTAACTATAAGGACCTAGGAGATCCTCAACTATATTCTAATATTAAGCCAAGAATGTGGGCCTTCTGTCTTTATTTGCTCTTTTCTGGACCCCTCCTATCTCTCTGCTCCTACTGTTCCTTTTTTTTAAAATAGAAGTGGACTTCTCCCTTTAGAGCCTCAATTTTGAGTAAGGCTTATTCCATGTCTCGTTCTCTCTCTGTGTCTCTTTCTCTGTTTCTCTCTGTCTTTCCCATACCCCTCCCCCCCCCCCCCGTGTGTGGTATGTGCTAGTTGTGAGGCTTGAACTCAGGGCCTTGAGCACTGTCTCTGAACTTTTGTGTTACAGACTAGTGCTCTACCACTTGAGCCACAGCTCTACTTTTGGCATCTTGGTTAACTGGAGATAAGCGTCTCATGGACTTTCCTGTCCTGGCTATCTTCAAACCCTGATCCTGAAATCTGTCTCCTGAGTAGCTAGGACTGCAGGTGTGAGACACCAGCACACCCGTACTAAGGCATTTCCTTTGTTGCTGGTTCATTGCAACCCTTGTTCCATAGAGACATACAGAGATAGATGACAGATCACACAGAAACATAGTGTTAGAAATAGAGGTGTCAGGATGGAACTAGAAAGCACAATACTAGCTTTTCACAGCACTAGAAGTGCTCCTATAAATATGGAAAAGGACCCTTATACATTTCTCTAGTTCCTAGGCTAGGGAGATGCTCCTCCCTTGACCTAGGATCATAGTTTTAGGTTATCTCCTTGGGAGAGGACACTGCTTGGATGATGACAGTGGCTTTTGTCCTTTCATCCACACAAGAAACATGTCCTCTATTTGTACAGGCTCACCCTGGAGCTTCATTCATGGTATTGTGACATGTCCAACATACAAATGTATAGATCAAGAAGTCTGGCCTCAAAATAGCACTCTTTTCTGACATAATTCCTCAAAGTGATTCAAGATCCCCTATGCCTAGGCCTTCATATCCCTTTCACAGGATCAGGACCTGTGTGAGGGATGAAAGATGTGTCTAGCCTGTTCAAGACATGCCTGATGATACTTAGCACTCCCCTGTTCCACTCTGCTGCTCTATATAGTCATTGGCCTTTGTTCACCCTCACTCCTTCTAGCACTAGGGATGTGGTTTCTCCCGTTCACCTTATAGGACTGGTTTGTCTGTCACTGATCAAAAAGTGGCTCATGACCTGTTTCTATGGAAACACTTTTCATGTATAAAGCTCCACAAAGATCCAATAGATCTTCTCTTATTTCTCAAAAAACTAAAATCTCTTTGTTTTATTTTCTCTGGAAACCTCCCACTCAGTGTCTCTACTGACAGACTTTGCTATTCCACCCTTCGCCCCCAAGAGATAGCCTTTTGCTCTCCTCAGATATTTTTGTGCTGCTAGTTAAAGTCTGGGCTGATTCAGAAGTCTCACAATGTCTTAGCTAATTCCTCAGGCTATCATAATTACAGAAAATGCTCCCTAGTGTGGGAGAGCCCCTTGAATTGGCTCCATTGCCTTCCACCAGTTAGGGGGAAAAAAGAAGGGAAAGCTTCATTTATCTGTGTGCTCTGTGCTTGTTTTGTGCTCATGTGGCAATTAATAACCTATTAAGATGCTGACTCTAACCCCTCCAGTATTTCCAAAGGAAGAAAGATAAGTTGACATGAATTTTACCAAACATTCAAAGAAGAAATGAAAGCCAGTATCTATAGTTTCTTCCACAAAAAAAAAAGAAGTAGAGGGAATACTTCCCACTTTACAAAACTAGGCTTATCCTAATACTAAAACCAGAAAAAGATATTATAAGACCATAGCATAGGCCAATATATCTCATGAAGATAGATAAAAAATCCTGAAAAATATTAATAACTTAAAGCCAACAATTGATTAAAAATATGTATATATTCGATAAAGTGGAACTTATTCCAAGTATGTAAGCTGATTCAACATTCAAAAATCAATTTATATAGTATATCATATAAACATATCAGCAGACTGAAGAAGAAAAATCAGAGGATAACATCAATGGATGTAGAAAATGTCTGGCAAAATTCAACCTCATGATAAAAATTCTCAGCAAACTAAGACTAAGGGGAACTTCCTGAACCTGAAAAGAATATCACCAACAAATCTATATGCAATATCATACTTAACGTTAAAAATACAAACACCTTTTCAATAAGATATATTACTAAGAAAAATACAAATCTCTATATAGTATGAAACCTTTGTAGCAAACAGATTGTATATATCTTTGCTTATATACAGATAAAAGAATTTTGTTAGAAAGTTATACAATTAAAAAGGTTTGCTTCTTATGAGGAAAGGATGGAGGTTGAAGGACAAGGAGGGAGATATTTTATTCAAACATTTTGTGCTGAAATTTGAAACATGTATATTTTAAAATAAAAGTAAATAAGAATATAATTAATCATTAGCTCGGTATTATAATACTGACACAAAACCAAACATATAGACCAATAAAACAGAAGAAAGAACTGAGAAATAAATCTACACAGCTATAGCCATGTGATTTTCCACAAAGGTACCAAAAAATATACACCGAAGAAAAAATAGCCTGTTCAACAAATGGCGCTGGAAAAACTGGGTATATACAAGAAAATGACAGAAAATTGATTCCTCTCACTCTGTACAAAATTAAATTCCAAATGGATAAGAGACCTTCAGGTAAAACCTGAAACTTTGAAAGTACTAGAGGAGAAAACATAGCAGAAACACTTAAAGATTATAGGCATAAGCAATGACTTTCTGAATAAGACTCCAAATGCTGAGGAAATAAGAGCAAGAATCAACAACTGGGATTGAACTAAGTTTAAATGCTCTGCACATAAAATGAAACAACTAATACTATGAAGATGTGCCAGTTGATTAAAAATACAAAATACATGTTAAAGTGCTCAAAAAATTAAGCAATCAAAATAATCTAATTAATAAATTGCAAATGAATCAAACATATAGTTCCTTAAAAAAAATACAAATGGCTAGGTACCAGTGGCTCATTCTTGAAATCCTAGCTACTAAGCAGGCTGAGATCTGAGGATGACAGTTCAAAGCCAGATCAGTCAGAAAAGCCCAGGAGATTCTTTTTTTTTTTTTTTTTGGGGGGGGGGTCCGGTTGTGGGGCCTGAACTCTGGGCCTGGGCGCTGTCCCTCAGCTGTTCAGCTCAAGGCTAGCACTTTACCACTTGAGCCACAGTGCCACTTCTGGCTTTTTTCTTTTTGCTTATGTGGTGCTGAGGAATCGAACCCAGGGCCTCAGACATGCAAGGCAAGCTCTCTACCACTGAGCCACCTTCCCAGCTCCTCCCCCACCTCCGGAGATTCTTATTTCCAATTAACCACAAAAAAGCCAGAAGTAGAGCTGTGCCTTGAGTGGTAGAGTTCTAGCCTAGGAGACTTCCTGAGAAAGACAATGTGACTGTAATGAGTGGGGTATGTTAGCAACACAGATTGACATGTCTGTGTATTTCCTCAATGTTAGAATTTATTGAGAAAATGAACTCACAAGCTATGTCAACTTCATTTGGCATTAGTTCACCATGTACTAATACTTTCATTCCAAATCCATGAGCCATCACCAAACAGGTTTCTTTTATTCCTATCTGAATAGCTCACACTGACTCTCAGGTCACATATTACACTTCTCAATGATGTATAAGTTATAGAATGACGGAGAAAGGATTCAAGTGGTTGTATCAGGGCTAAAATGGAACTTGCTGAAGGCAAGAGAAGAGAGCTGATACAAGCAAGTCACTGCAGGTGGTTAGATAAGGTATTAACATAAATAACTCAATTACAGAGCTACTATAGTTGGAGAAGTGTCAAAGTGAATAGCTGGTTCAAGATATACTGAGTCATGATGAAAGACAATTTGAATGGGTTGAATGTGTGACATCAAGCAGTGGATTCATGCTAAGCTTTGCACCATAGTTAGATATGCATGGGAAGGTCTGATGACTGGTTGGTGGATGTTGCCAGTACCCCAGAGCCAGGTGTCCTTTGTATCATATGACCCAGGCAAGGGGATTGCATTATTACAGATGTGACTGAGACACCCATGGACTTATGTGGGGGAGGGGAGTAATTTTTATTTATGTATTTATTTACTTATATATTTATTTTTGTACCAGTACTGGGGCTTGAACTCAGGGATTAGGTGCTGTCTCTGAGCTTTTTCACTGAAGGCTAGCTCTCTAAGACTTGAGCTATAGCTCTACTACAGGCTTTTTTTCTGTTTAACTGGAGATCAAGAGTATCACTGATATTCTTGCCCAGGCTGGATTTGAACTGTGATCCTCAGCTCTCATCATCTTGCAATAGTTAAGATTACAGGCATGAGCCAAAGGCATCCAGCTATGGGCTTAGGTTTTATGATATAGGTATGATACATCCACATGCCCATGTGTTTCTGATTTAATTTGTTAAGTCCATAAGTAATAATATTTTATTTCAGTAAATAGAAATCAGTCTGCCTCAGGCTGTGTGCTAGACAGATGGTGGTTGTTTACTTGCAGAGACAAATGTAGAGTCATTCTGCCTCAGCATTTGCACTCAGAATGGAGCACTGCTGCTTTATAAAATGGAGTCACTCAGGGCAAGGCACAGATGAAAGCTACTGCTTATACAATATGGAATAAATGGAATAGAGTTCAGCCTGACCTCCCCAATGGACTATTGTTTTGAGGGGAGAATTCACATAGCTGTAGCCAAGCTCAAGAGTCTTTACCCAAAGCCTAAAACAATTCTTAGAGAGTTGCTTGATGAAAAGGCCAAGCTATTTCTTTCTTTTTGCTCAGTACTGGGGCTTGAACTCAGGGTCTGGGTGTTGTCCCTTAGCTTTTTTGCTCACGGGTGGTGCTCTATCACCAGAGCCCACATCTCCACTTTTGGTTTCTTGGTAGTTAACTGGAGATAAGTCTTGTGGATTCTCTGGTCCAGCCTGGCTTCAAATCTTGATCCTCAGATCTAAGCCTCCTGAGTAGCCAGGATTGTAAGCATGAGCCAACCAGCTCCTATCCACAAGGTATTTCTGGTCTTTAGGAAATGGATTGACTTTCAGTGAAAGTTCTATAGTCATTTTCTGGCATGATTCTGTGTCTAGTATGCTTCACTGAAACCAAATTCAGCATGCCAGGTATAGATAGGTCTAGAATTAGATTTGCCCACTGGAGTAGAGCAAATGGAGGTGGGAAAAGTCTATTGCAAGTGTTGGAAAAGAAGTCAAGTTAGCAATGAAAAGGCAACATTTGAAGAGAAGCAACATATTAGAGCAGGATCAGCATGGTATGAATGGCAGAAGATGGAGGTGCACACAGAGTGGGAGGCTTAGGTTTGGAGAACGGCAACATGGGGTGATGTGGAAACAACAAAACAAAATTTAGAGGTGAGTCATACTTTGAAATTTAGAGGTTCTTGCTTCAGGAAATAGAAGCATCATGAAACATATCTCAGACTTGGGTGGATTTCTTAAGCTGGATTGAAATCAGAGAGGAGAGAGCAGCAAAGGGACTCCAGAAATGGGTGTTGAGAAGGAAGGGGGACTAGAGATGAGAGGTTTTAAAGAAAGTGGCTCAAAATCAGGTTGGAATAATAGCAGAGAAAGGTAGCTAACAAGGAAAAGTCAGGTAACAAGGCTGGAGCTATTTAAATTCTGCTTCCTCAGGTCAGTTTTGCACCTAGATTTGGGCCCAGAGCAGAGCTAGCCCTAAACTGGCAATCCTCCTGCTTGGGTCTTCCAAGTATTTGGATTATAGATATGAACCACCATGACAAGCTCTTGGCTTCACTTGATATTATCAGAAATACTACCTATCCAACAGGATTAGTTAGCAGTTAGTATGCTGAAGATTCATAGATGATTGCCATAAAGTTCCATGATTTGACATTGAACAAGGCTCACTTAGAGCCTAGAGAGAATGCCTTGATTAATATTAATTCATTTTTCAAAGCACCATTATAGTATGGACCTATGCCTTAGAGTAATGACTCTAAAACATTTTATAACAAACCTATTGTAAGAAATACACTTTATAGTATGACCAAGTATACAATACATATACAGAGTATCCAAAATACATAAGGAACTCTGGCACTGATGAGTTCAAGCCCTAGTGCTGGCATGTGCATGCGCCAGAAAGAAATCAAGAACTCCAGTCTCACTTGATACCAATGAATTCTACGAGCAAAAAGTTTTCTCTGTCTTGTTTACTGCTATCCACAATACTCAGAAGTGATGTGTAGCAAACATTCAATATTTAGTGAGTACCTGAAGGCAAAGAGAGAGGCTTTCTTTCAACATATACACAAGCAGCACTTCAGGGAACACTCCATTTTAAGTTAATTTGGTCAAGAAGGAAAAGGTTTATATCTGGTGGACTGGTCCCAGGGAAGTCATTTTCAACAAAATTACCAACCCATTTAAGAGATTGAAGTAGAAATAGTTATTTTTTGTTTGTTTTGTTTTTCTGCCAGTGCTGAGGCTTGAACTCAGGGCATGAGCTTTCACTTGGCTTATCCACGTAAGGCTGGTACTCTACCACTTGAGCCACACTTCCTCCTTTTTGCTGGTTAATTAGATGTAAGAATCTCATCAATTTTTGTGATCTGGCTGGCTTTGAACCACGATCCTGAGAGCTCAACCACTATAATAGCTAGGATCACAGGTGTGAGCAACCAGCAGCTGGCTGCTTTGATTCTTATATAGGAGATTAGTGTCATCTACCCATGTCTCCTTAGCTAGCAGTCAACCCTAGAACTCTCACGAATCTAGAGATACTTCTACCTTAGCTTGTGGATTTCTTGAATGCCCAAAGAGGGATGTGGAGGAACCACAGGGTTATTTTAACACCCAGAGACATTCCAAATGCTAGACTGAAATGCAATTACAAAAGCCTAATCTTTGCTCTCTGCCTGCTGCCCCCTACTTTTAGTTGGATTCCTTGTCAGGGCACTGAACCACTTGGGTTTGTTTCCTCAGAAGTTGAAGTTGAGGGAAAATTGACCTTTGGTCCTCCCTACCTAACAAGAGAGTTACAAAGACAAAACCCAAGAAATATATGTAGTGAATGCCTTATAGTTATTACAAAATGATTGTTCAATGTCCCCCAGGGGAGTTCAACGTTTCTCCTTTATTCCTTCAAGTCATCAGGATTACTTTTCATAAAACAAAGATTGAGCTGTGTGCTGGTGGTTCTCCCCTGTGATCCTAGCTAGTCAAGAGGCTGAGATCTGAGGGCTGTGGTTAGAAGCCAGCCCAGGGCAAAAGTCCAAGAGACTCAGCACCAATTAACCAGCAAAAATACCCTGGAAATAAAAGATGTGACTCAAGTGGCAAAGTACCAGCCTTGAATAAAAAAAGCCAAGCAGGAGCTCCAAGCCCTGAGTTCAAGCCTCAGTACTGGCAGAAATATACACACAAAAATGAATTAAGTGAAGAGCACATCCCTTTCTTCTTCAAACATCTTTAATAGTTGACCATGGCTGTTATGAAAATAGTGTTCTCACCTTTTCAGAGCCATGGGGTTACCCTCTCCACTTTTCCACACCCCAATTCATTTCTTCAACTGTTTACTGGGATCTGAAATGCCTTCTTACCGCTATGCTTGGCTTTTTAACAATGAAAGAGGAATTTTAGAATACCCCTAATAGAGGTCTGCTTCTCACTCTGGGAAGAAAATCGTGACTTCTGATCTTTTCCTTATGATAGGTTAGACAGATAGATGATAGATGAATGGATTGGTTGGATGGATAGAAGGAAGAAAGAATGAATGAAAGATAATAGAAAAATAGGTGGATAAAAAAAAAAGAAAAATAGGTGGATAGATTGCTACCTGTGATGGATGGAGGGATAGATCAAAAGATACCTAGGTGATAGATAGATGGATCAATAGATAAATAGATGATAGATGATAGATGGACAAATAGCTGAATGGTGGCTGGATGTATAGATGATAGATGGATACATAGATACATAGATGATAGAAAGGTAATGGATGGGTAAATGACAGAAAGATAAATGATAGAAGATGGATGGATAGATGATTTGATAGAAGATAGACAGACAGACAGATAGACCATATGAATAAATTTTCCTAAGAAAGTGAGTAAGTATTAAGGGGTACCAGGGTGGGAATACCTTTGGCTACTCCACAATAAAGAGCCAGTAAATGACCTATGACACTTGTTTAGGAAGGTTCAGGAAGTAACTGACAATTCTTGGCTATGGGGCACCAATGAGGCAAAAAATAAAATGGCTGGGAGCCAATGGCTCATACCTGTAATGCTTGCTCCTCAGGAGGCTCAGACCTGAGAACTATGGTTTGAGGCCAGCCATGAGACTCTCCACTCTAATTAACCACCCAAAAGCCAGTGGGGTTGTGACTCAAGTAGTAGAATACCAGCCTTGAACAGTGAAGTTATGAGATGATGTCTAGTCCCTAAGTTCAAATCTAGGAAGCTTGGGAGCCTATGGAGCTATGGAGTGCCAAGACCTTCTCCACAAAACCAACACAGGAACCATAGTACTCAGCTAGGATTATTCTAAAACACCAAGTGCTTTCATACAGTAAAGATGTAAGAATAGACAGGAAAAGAAGCAAATGGCCTTGATTATAGGCCAAATTCTATTCCTAATTCACTGTATTCCCTTGAGAAAATGTTTTTCTTATAACTCTTTACCCTATTGTGCAATGGGGGAAGCATATGAGACTGAACGCACTGTTTTTTATTCTGGCACTGGGACTTGAACTCGGGGCCTCACACTCTTATGTAGCATTTTTGCTCAAGGCTGGCACTTTACCACTTGAGCCACACTTCTACTTCAGGCTTTTGCTGGTTAATTGGAAATAAGACATTCACAGACCCTCCAGCCTAGGTTGGCTTTGAACCTCAGATCCTTGCCTCTTGAATAGGTAGGTTTACAAGTGTGAACCACCAATGTCTGGCTGGGCTGCATACACTTTTAGTAGTGCCATTAACTCTGTCTCTGAAGTTATAATGCCATTAGTGTTCTATAGGCCCCTTTTTCTCACTTTCTATATCATTAAATTTTCATATTCTACATGAGAAATATGCCATGGAACATCTCTTTCTTTAATCCTCACTGCTATTGTCATAATTGAGCTAGTCATCATTTCTCATTTAAACTACCATTATTACTAAATGCTTTGAATTGTTCTCCCTTTCCCTTGTCTGGGCCCCAGGCCCCACCCCACTCATTAAGCAACATTCATACTAATACTAAGAACATTTCATAAAAAATTACTGTTTTAGAAAACCTATTATTAGTTACTTTGATATGTCTTCAAATTGACAATGTGTGGTATAGCCTTATCAGAAGTATAACAACAAGAATGACCATATTTTGGCCTTTTACCATGAACCACACTGCTTTAAGTCTTCCTCATAATTTAATGCAATCAGTTTTTTTTTCTTTTTTCTGTTTTTTAAAGTACTGGGTTGAAATACAGGGCCTCACATTTTCTAGAAAGGCTCTATTTTTTAAGCCACACTCCAAAGCCTTTTTTGATTTTTAGCTATTTTTTTCAGGTAGAGAATCTCTATCTTTTCCCTAGGGCTGGTCTCAGGTTAAAATCCTCCTACCTATAGCTTCCCATGTACCTGAGATGACAGGTGCACACCATCACAGTAGACTTATTTGTTGGGGTCTTGATAATATTTAGCCAGAGCTAGCCTTGAATGTTCATCTTCCCAAGTAACTGAGATTACAGGCATGAGTCACTATACCTATCTTAACCATTAAAAAACTTATACAGTATATGTGATACATGTCCATGAAAACCCCAGAAAGCAGAAATGTTTGGGTTTTTTTTAGGTTTGTATGTTGTAGACGTTAGAAATATGACATGCTTTTTCAGCATAGGTATATTTTATAATTCAAAATTTTTCAAGTTTTTAGAAGATGAAAATTCCAAATCTTTTGAAATGCTACTCCTTCTAATCCACATTTCCAATTCTGGTAGTACTCCAGTCAGTCTACCCAGTGTTGTATTCTTACCTTTCTCCTAGTGTTCTTGCACAAGGATGAGGCTGGTTTATATGTATTTACCCTCACATCTGTTGTACTGCAAGATCCTTGTGAAGGCAGTGATCATTGTGTTCTTTACTCGCTTGGCCTCAAGTAAATACTCACAAAACTTCTGGGGAATGCATTTGGGCATCTTCTGCATAGAGCCAAGAGTTGACTGTGTGAATAGGAGCAACTACCCTAAGCATTTCAAGAGAAGAGAGACAGTGGGGGGACAGAGAAGGAATGAAGTGATAAAAAGCTGGAGTAGACCAGAACATGCTTGGGAGCAAAGGATAACTCAACAAACCCGAAACTTCCGGCAGGAGGAAAAAGTAAAGTGCCTGATGGGCAGACTAGAGGGAGAAAGGGCTCTTTGAATAATCTGAAAATCTAAGTAAGAGTTGGAGCAGTTTTATTCTCCCTACCTCCTTAACTGCCACCATTTCAAAATAGCACAGCAGTGCCATCCAATGGATATTCCTGGAACTGCAGGAAGCTGGCTTCACAAATTCTCAAATTCTTCAATGTAAAAAGTAAAATGTCAGGAGATTGCTAATCCTACCTACTCTGGAGGCTGACATCTGAGGATGGCAGTTCAAGCCTGCATGAGTGAAAAAGTCTGTGAGACTCTCATCTCCAATTAACCAGCCAAAAGCTGGAATGGAGGTGTAGCTCAAGTAGTAGAGCACCAGGCTTGAGAGAAAAAGCTTAAAGATAGCCCAGGGCCTGAGTTCAAGCTCCAATCCAAGCACGCACATCCGTGCGTGTGCGCACACACCCACCCACACACAGGCACACACACATCAGGTGTCCATGTAGGCCTCAGACTAATCCCTGAGAAGTCAATTCTTACTTCCTGATGGACTATTCTACCTTTGACTAAGTCATCCTTCTGCTGGTCCTCTTTGGTTTTACAGTACCTTAGTTTTTATCAGGTCATGTGGGCTCCACAGCCTAGCATGCACTACTTCCACAATGACTTCTATCCAAATTTGGCCTGTCTTGCACTTTGCATGTTTTCTAGTTGGCAAAAGAATTGGGCTGGAAGAAAGGAAACCTAGACTTTTTTTTTTTTGCTAGTCCTGTGGTTTGAACTTAGGGCCTGGGCGGTGTCCTTGAGCCTCTTTGTGCTCAACCCTTGAGCCATAACACCACTTCCAGCTTTTTCTGAGTAGATAAATGAGATAATTCTACATACATGCCACTACTTCGGTAAAAATTCTCCTTGGACTATATTCAGCCAGACAAATCCAACCATTATGGAAATCCTTTGGTATCATATATTTGTCCCTTATTTATAGATGTGATTTCTAAGTGTGATAAATGTGATATTTCAGAGGTAGATATATGTAAGTTGAAATCTCTTCTCTACCACTTGACTGAATAATCATGGGACATTCATTTAATCTTTAATTGGTGGTCTCATCTTTAGTAAAAATAGGGCAATAGTCATACATACTTCACTGAGCTGTTACTAGGGATATACAATCACAAAGACAGTCAAACCAATAGCCTTGCTTCCTCTAAACTTACACTGAGCCCCCTAAATAAAGATTATAATTAAGGTATCTCTTTTTATGCCACTACTGGGACTTGACCTCAGAGCTTGGGTACTGCCCCTGAGCTATTTTTTCCCCAAGATTGGCTCTACCACTTGAGCCACAGCTCCACTTCCATTTCTTACTTAATTAGAGGTAAGACTGTTATAGATTTGTCTGCCCAGGTGGCTTTGAACCAAGATCCTTAGATCTCAGCCTCCTAAATAGCGAAGCATGAGCAACCAGCACCTGGCTCAGGTATCTCTTGCACAGATCTCCATTGACTCAAAAGACATCTTGTATACACACATTCCTGGCTTGATGTGTTCTAAGAACATCCCAGGGAGAAAAGAATTCAAACTGGATAGTGAGATGAAGGAGTCAGAGTCACTCCAGACATAACTGTAGTAATCCAGGACCCATTTTTTCAGCTAGGCTGGACCTGAAAGAAGAATTCGCTATAAGACTACACGGAGCCTAGGCTATCCCTACAAAAGTAACACTGTGATGTACATGAAAGATCAGTAGCCTAGGAACTGACTCCCACTAGGACATTGAGCTTCTCTGTCACTGCAGTAAGGAATAAGAGAATGCTCAGTTCAATGCAATACCTATCAAAATTCCAACCTCATTCTTCAAGGAAATAGAAGAGTCAATCCAAAAATTCATAGGGAACAATAAAAGACCCAGAATAGCAAAAACGCTCCTCAACGGAAAGAACACTGCTGGAGGAATATCAATACCAAATTTCAAACTCTACTATAAAGCCATAGTAATCAAAACAGCTTGGTATTGGCATAAGAACAGACCTCAGGACCAATGGAATAGAATTGAAAACCCAGAAATGAACCTACAGACCTATAGCCATCTAATCTTCGATAAGGGAGCTAAAACAATAGAATGGAAGAAAGACAGCCTCTTCAGTAAATGGTGTTGGCAAAATTGGTTAACGACATGTAGAAAACTAAAGCTAGATCCTTATATTTCACCCTGCACCAGAATCAACTCCAAATGGATCAAAGACCTTGAAGTCAAAGCAGACACTCTGAAAACATTACAGGATGGAAGAGGAGAAACCCTAGGTCTCCTTGGCTCAGGCCGAAATTTTCTGAATAGAGACCCGGAAACACAACAAATCAAAGAAAGGTTGGACAAATGGGATTGCATAAAGTTGCAGAGCTTCTGCAGGGCAAATGACATAGCTAGCAAGATCAATAGAAAGCCCACGGACTGGGAGAAGATCTTTACTAGCCATACAACGGACAAGGGTCTCATATCTAAAATATACTTGGAACTCAAAAAATTAAACCCCCCAACAACAAATCCTCAAAGAAACAACTGCCCAATAAATAAGTGGGCAAAAGACTTAAAGAGAAATTTCTCTGAAGAAGAAAGAAGGATGGCCAATAGACACATGAAGAAATGTTCAACATCCCTAGCCATTTTAAAAGAAATGCAAATCGGGCTGGGAAGGTGGCTCAGTGGTAGAGCGCTTGCCTTGCATGCTCGAGGCCCTGGGTTCGATTCCTTAGCACCACATAAGCAAAAAGAAAAAAGCCGGAAGTGTCGCTGTGGCTCAAGTGGTAGAGCACTAGCCTTGAGCTGAAGAGCTGAGGGACAGCGCCCAGGCCCAGAGTTCAGGCCCCACTACCGGACCCAAAAAAAAAAAAAAAAAAGAAATGCAAATCAAAACAACATTGAGATATCACCTCACTCCAGTTAGAATGGCAAAAATCAAGAACTCTAACAACAATAGATGCTGGAGGGGATGTGGACAGAAAGGAACCTTACTTCATTGTTGGTGGGAATGTAAACTTGTTCAACCACTTTGGAAAGCAGTATGGAGGTTCCTCAAAAGACTTCACATAGAACTCCCCTATGACTCAGCAATCCCACTTTTGAGCATTTACCCAAATGTTTACAAACAAGACCACACTAAAGCTACCAGCACAACTATGTTTATTGCAACATTATTTACCATAGCTAAGATATGGAACCAACTCAGATGCCCCTCAGTAGATGAATGGATCAAGAAAATGTGGTATATATACACAATGGAATTCTATGCCTCCATCAGAAAGAATGACATTGCCCCATTTGTTAGGAAATGGAAAAACTTGGAAAAAATTATATTAAGTGAAGTAAGCCAGGCCCAAAGAAACATAGGTCCCATGGTTTCCCTTATTTGCAATATCTAGTATATGTACGAGTCAAGCGGAAAAGGTCAGATAATGTGATGTCAGGAAAATGAACCCTTAGATATGTATCTTAATGTTTTTTTTCTTTCATGCATGTGTTTCTAATGCATTTATAAGATTATTTCTTTGTTGCTTTGCATGTCCCTCCCCCACAGTATAACCCCTGCTTTCACTATATTTGATGTCAGTACAACTTGTGGAGGAGATGGGGAAAAACCAGTTGTTTAAGGATACAGGTGGACCTGTTGCAACAATGAGAAGTACAAGTTGTCATGTCCAAAACGAGCTTTACAACGTCAGTGGGGGGGGGGGGAAGGGGGGGAAGGAGAAGGATTGGGATTGGGGGGAGGGGGGAGGCTGGGAAGGGATGTGAAGGGTAAACCAAAGGAGGAGGCTGCAATGCTTGGTAAGAAATGTACGCATTATCCTGCCCATGTAATTGTAACCCCTCTGTACAGTATGTTCACAAATAAAATTAAATTAAACTGAAAAAAAAAAGAGAATGCTCAGTACATGAGGACACTTTCAGATTTGGCATTTTCAGTCTGATGAAAACATTGCCCCTATATCCAGAGCTCTTCAAGCCTCACCCCATATCCCTCTTTTTGCTCCTTGGGCCATTTTTTCTCTCTCTGAAGTTTAGCTTTGGCTGCTTGCCCTCTTGCCTCAGCTCCCAGGTGAACTACAAAGCTATCTTTATAGCTTTATATCTATGTCCACATAACATTGTGTGTGTGTGTGTGTGTGTGTGTGTGCTGGTACTGGGATTTGAACTTGGGACTTCAAGCTCTCACATGGCTTTTCCTCTCAAGGCTGGTACTCTAGCAGCAGTGTCACATCTTGTAGCTTTTTGCTGGTTAATTGGACATAAGAGTCTCATATGATCCTCAGAGCTCAGCTTTCTGAATAGCTAGTATTATAGGTGTGAGCCACCAGCATATAACATTTGAAAAATCCTCCTCATAACATGCCATAGATGAAGAAGGAGAAAAGGCAATATAAATGACAGAAAAGGAAAGGGCATCCCAGAAAAATAAAACCTTTATATCACATAGATGGGAAGTCACACAACCAGGACAAAATTTCTAATCTGGTAGGATTTTTTGGTCAGAACAATTCAGTACCTTATTTGTTGAGAAGCTCCATGACCTGTCTGTTGGAAGTATTAGTATGATGCCAAAGGACCAGATGAAGAGTCCCACCCTGCCTCCCCCTCAAAAAAATCTCCACCCACTCTATAGAGTGCAAACATAATCTAAGAAAACTAAGATCATTTGACAACTATCCCTATATCTGAACCCTCATCCTCCATTTACTTCCTGATTTCCTTATCCCTAGGGCTTAAAAAAAAAGACAGAATAATCAGATCCGGGAAAGTCATACCTCAAAGACCTTTGAAGAGTACTTGGTCGACAATGCCTATTTGATAGATACAGAAATTTAAGGCTCAACTCCAAAAGAGGCCCTCTTCAATTCTTTGCTTGAGGATTTACAAAACATACTACCTGGGAGATCAAGAGGTGCTTTGCAGTTCTCTCTCTCTCTCTCTCTCTCTCTCTCTCTCTCTCTCTCTCTCTCTCTCTGTCTTTCTCTGTCTCTCTCTTTTTCTCTTTCTCTCTCTGTGTATGTATGTGTGTGTATGCATGTATGTATGTATATGTACTAGTACTGAGACTTGAACTCAAGGGCTCATGTTCTCACCTGGCTTTCTCATTCAAGGCTTTACCACTTGAGCCATAGCTCCATTTGTAGATTTTCCTGCCCATGCTGGCTTTGAACTGCAATCCTCAGATCTCAGCCTCTTGAATAGCTACTAAGATTATGCACATGAGCCACTGGTGCCCAGTTTATCACTCCTTTGGTGGTTGATGAATTTTTCAACCTGGGCTGAAGCTCTTAAAGGTATTAAAAGAGCTACCAGACCCAACATTGTTCAGGAAATTCAGAATTATTTATCAGCAGAGGTGAAGTGATACTTCAGCTCTGTAGCTCGTACAATATTCCTAAATGTATCTGGGACTTTGGCTTTCTGAATATGATACTTTGGAGAGAAAATATTGGTCTTTGTACAGGCAAGCAGGTTACATAATTCACCAGATACTTCTGTTTTGAAAAACATTATGCCACCTCCTGCCAGAATACAATAAAGAGGAAAATATGTTACTACATGATATATGTGCCTATATTATAACTCACTGCCCATACTATGAGAAGCAGTACATGTTTCTAATGAAAGTAATGGTGTTTTCATTAAACAAGTAAGCTAAAGTTTACATCTTTTTTCTTTCTTTCTTTTTTCTTTTTTGTTGGTCATGGGGCCTGAACTCTGGGCCTGGGCGCTGTCCCTCAGCTCTTCAGCTCAAGGCTAGCACTCTACTACTTGAGCCACAGTGTCACTTTTTCTGTTTATGTGGTACTGAGGAATCGAACCCAGGGCCTCATGCATGCAAGGCAAGCGCTCTACCACTGAGCCACCTTCCCAGCTCTTTTGCTTCCTTTTTCTAAATTATAAAACGCATGCCTTTTCTAGAAATTTGACGTGTAAGTATATTCTTGCATGAAATTTGGAGGTTCTGGGGCCTATTATAAGATGGACCACATTTTTAAAGAAACAATAATTTCTTTACTAACTTGTTTGCTTTCCAAATATTTACAGCTTCAGCTTTAGCATATATTTGTCAGAAAAAAGTTACATTGTCAGATTACAATAGGAAGAAAATATTTAGAATATACACCACTGGAAGTTTGTAAATATCATATACCTAATATCTGTCTTTGTTTAAGAAACCCTTGTTTAAATAAATCATATTTAGAAAAAAATACTTAGTTCAATATTTTTTTGTTTGAACTCAGGGCCTTAGCACTTGCTAGGCTGGCATTCTTCAACTTAAGCCACATTTCTAGCTCTTCTTTTGCAGATTATAGTTGAGATAGGGTCCTGTGAACTTTCCTGTTTGGGCTGACTTCAAACCACAATCTTTCTGTTTTCAAGCTCCCAAGAAGCTAGGATTACAGACATGAGACACCAACAATCAAATAGTTTAAATTTTATATCTAAACAGTATTCATGATAATGGTCATTCTAACTAGAGTGAGGTGGAATCTCAATGTTATTTTGATTTGCATTTCTTCTGTGGCCAGATATGTTGAAGATTTCTTCATGTGTCTATTGGCCATTCTTATTTCCTCTTCAGAGAAGTTTCTCTTTAAGTCTTCAGTCTCATTAATGGGGTGGTTGTTTCTTTGAGAATTTGATTTTTGGGAGTGGGTTAAGCTTTTGAGCTCTAAGTATATTTTAGATATGAGGTCCTCGCTTTAGTATAGCTACTGAAGATCTCCCAATCTGTGGGCTTTCTATGTATTTTGCTAAGTCCAGTTTAATGCAATCCCATTTATCCAACCTTTCTTTAATTTGTTGTGTTTCTGTGTCTTTATTGAGAAAGTTTCGGCCTGTGCCAAGGAGCCTTAGTGTTTACACTATTCCTTCCTGTAATATTTTCAGGGTATCTGAATTTACATTGAGGTCTTTGATCCATTTGGAGTTGATTCTGCTGCAGGTTGATATATAAGGATCTAACTTCAATTTTCTACATGTGTATACCCAATTCTACCAGCACTATTTGTTGAAGAGGCTGTCTTTCTTTCATTCTGTTTTCTTTTGGCTCCCTTATCAAAGATTAGGTGGCCACAGATCTGTAGGTTCATTTCTATGTCTTCAATTCTATTCCATTGGTCCTCAGGCCTGTTCATGTGCCAGTACCAAGCTGTTTTTTTTTGTAACTATGGCTTTATAATAAAATTTGAAATTTGGTATTGTATTTGTTTAGTTTCTGTTTTTTTTCCTAAATGACCATCTTTACTTAAGAGGAATGCTAAAATTGTGCTAGAAGCAGGGACTTCAAAATTTCTACCAAATGTGTAGTTAATGTAGCAGTTTTGTTGTGAGAAATATAATCTTCTATTGTGCTGATAGTTTCAAATGCTTGCTGTTTAAGTAGAGAAAAAACATGGTTCAGGTAAGTGTTTTATTGATGTTTGTGGCAGTCCTGGGACTTGAACTGAGGACATAGGTACTACTGCTTAGCTTTTTCTCTAGGCTGGTACTCTACCACTTGAGCTACTCATCCAGTTCCAGTGATTAATTGGAGATAAATCTTATGGACTTCCCTACATGGGCTGTCTTTGAACCATGATCCTCAGACCTCAGCCTCCTGTGTGGCTAGGATTACAGGCAGGTGCCATCAGTGCTGGACTCAACTAGGTGTTTTTAAATGTATGACTTTCTCTTAGTGATATTTTTTGCTGTCCTTTGCTATTTGTGCCATGTAAATGCAGAGTGAAGCCTAGTCTCCTTGCAATTAGAATAAAATAATCATCTTTTTTTGAAAAGCCTATTTAAAGGGTTAAAAAAACAAAACTGCCTTTTACTTTTGAAACATTTTACCATTAATATTCAATGAAGTTACTACTTTGAGTTAAGCATTGATATTATGAAAATGAATGTGATTTGGATTTAATATTTTGAATATTCATTTTATTTCACAAATGGATGATTGTATGTTTTTGCATGTACATTTGAGTATATTCTGAATACAGTGCTTATCCATATTTTGCTTCCTAATAGTTTTATGTATTTGTTAATTTAGTTTATATCTTCCTTCTCAAAGCTTACTGATCTATTTGTTGTACAGGAATCCACATTTCCTTTTCTTACAAGATAATGGTTTATATGAAAAACCCATCTTGCTATTCCCTTATTTTTGCTACTTTTTTTTGGCAATACTGGGATTTGAACTCAGAACCACATGCTTGCTAGGGCAGGTGTACTACCATGCCGCAGAACTTTTTGCTTTAGTTATTTTTCAAGTAGAATCTCATGTTTTTACTCATGCTGGCCTGGACTATTTCCTTCTACTTATTCCTCCCACATAGCTGGGATGACAAGCACATATTACCATGCCCAGTTGATTCACTAAGATGAGGAATTGCTAATTTTTTTTTTTTACCCAGGCTGACCTCAAAACACAATCTTCCCAGTCTCTGCCTCTTGAGAAACTGAGATTACAGGCATGAACCTTCATATCTGGCCCTTATCTGTAGCATAGAATAAATAAATTGAAGAAAAGAATAAAAGACTTCTATGTGAAGGATATTAGAGAGCCATTTCCATGGACTAGGGGCATAGCTTAATTGGTAGCATGCTTACATAGGAAGCATAAGATTCTGAGTTTAAACCCTAGCAATACAAAAAGAAATTTACTCCAAAAAGCCATATGTATGTTCTCATAAGATGCAATTTCAGAACAATCCTAAAATCATCTTAAACTTTCAATCTGGGCTAGTACCTATGCTCACAGAAAGCATAAATAAAGGGTACTGTCCCAACAGAGGAATGGTCTTAAAAGATTGATAATGATGATATTAAAATGGTTGTTTCCTTTTTTTGCACTGGAGAGTGTCTTTGTATATTTCAGTTCCTTGTGCTAAAAACACAGCCAAACAAAACATAAACTGAGCATGTCCTATAGGAAAAGATATTCCATTGAAAATTTATTTTGAAGAGTTTCAAAAGAGATGGACTCTATAGCTTTCAATAAGAATAAAAACACTCAGAGACCCTGGTGAAGGGTGAGAATCTGATTTCAAACTTAACATGCAAATTACAGTCAAATGTTAAACTTTCAACAACAGCAGCAGAAAACCACATAAGCAATTGTAATAGCTAGTATCATCATAATTTTGCTTCATAATGCAATTTATAAATTTCTGTATAATTTAAAAGACAAATGCATAGTTACTTATCTATGTCATTGAGCATACTATTAATATATAAGGTATGATTTGTGACATCAATAACAGAAAGGAGTGATAGAAGAACCTGATCAGAAGTGGCTTTCAAATGCTACTGAAGTTAACTTGGTATAGTTTAATTACAATACTATTAGCTTAGCATGCTAAATGTAATCCCCATGGCTACAACAAAGAATATATTATAGAATATACACAAAAGGAAATGAAGAAGGAATCAACATAATTCACTACAAAAATTAACTAAATGTACAAGAAGTAATTAATAGAAGAAGTAAGGGACATACAATAAACAGCAAAATAAAAAGAGTCCTTCCTTATGAATAACTACTTTAAATGTAAGTGATTTAAAGACTTCAAGCAAAAAGAAGAGAATAAAACTGGGAGAAAATCAGGGAAGAGGTGACACTGTTTAAAAAGAAATGTACTTATTCCCTGACTTATGTAACTGTAACCCCTCTGTACACCACCTTTACAATTTTTAAAAAAGCAGAGATTGGTAGAATGAATTTTGAATAAAACAATCGAGAACTAGAGATACTCCTTATAATTAGATTATGTCCTAATAAACACATCATAAATTAAGGTGCTAGTGATTCACACCTGTAATCCTAACTACTCAGAAGGCTGAAATTTTAGGATCCAAGTTTGAAACAAGGCTGGGTAGGAAAGTCCATAAGACTCTTATCTCCAATTCATCACCAAAAAAACTGGAAGTAGAACTGTAACTCCAGTGCTAGAGCACAAGCCTTGAGCACAAAAACCTCAGAGACAGCATGCAAGCCCTGAGTTCAAGCTCCAGGATTGGAACAAAACAAAAATTAAATAAAAAGGAAGTTAACTATCTCCTTTTCTGATCAGGCAATAGGCAACACCAAATATGGACAGCTGTAGAAGGTGGGGACAGTCGCAAAAGAACAACAAAGAAAGAAGAATAAGTTAAAACAAAATACACATTGTGGTCTCAGAGGTGAACATCCAGAACTGTAATTTAAAACACACACACACAGCCAAATACCAGTGGCTTATGCCTGTAATCATAGCTACTCAGAAGGCTGAGATCTGAGGATCACGGTTCAAAGCCAGCCTGGGCAGGAAAGTCCATGAGACTCTTATCTCCAAAAAAACCACCAGAAAACAGGAAGTTGTGCTGTGGCTCAAGTGGTAGAGCACTCACCTTCAGCTGAAGAGCTGAGGGACAGCACCCAGGTCTAGAGTTCAACCCCATGACCGACCAACACAGAGAGAGAGGGGGGGGGGAGGGAGAGAGAGAGAGAGAGAAGAAAGGGAAGGAGTTGGAGGAGAACAGAATGGGAGAAAAGAAAGAACCCTGTATGAAATGGCCTAGATGGAAGAGGTCTGGCAGAGAGATGGTAGGAATGGAGAGAGAACAAAGAATTACTCAGAAAACACAGTTGATAATAAACTTGCTATAGGACAGATGTTCAGTGTAACCACACAAAGGTCCAGGCATCAATATAGCATGTAGGTGCACTGAAATTTCTCTCTTCTACCTGACACTTGGGTCCCACACAGACATTCAGTTGTGTGTAGGCATTCTATTCAAAGTATTGAAACTATTGTGTGAACAATGATACTCTGCTGGCTGTCCAGAAGTCCCTGTATCATCTACTCTATGGGAATATACAACAAGGACTGGGAACATTCTCACTGAGTGCTTGACTGGGAGAATGAGAGAAGGTAATATCTGAACTGAATACATTGTAAGCTCCATGCAAATCTAGTTCAAGTCACCATGTGGAGGTTGCTTTCCAGCTAGGCAGACCTAAAGAATAGAACCCAACAGGGTTGTTCTTGTTCAGAGATGTAATGCTTTCCTACCTTTAGACTAGATAATTAAAGGATCCAGAGATTAGAACCAGTCAGTAGGTATTTACAAATAGACATTCAGTCCTCTCTATGCATAACCTACGTTCCGGTTACTAGGAAACACCACAAAAGAAAACAGAAAGCCATTAACCTGGTACTCATCATCAACTTACTCAGAGAAAGAAAAAGCTGTCAACATGGATGAAGAATCTGAGCTACAACACTCATGGTACCCATGGGATACAGGGAAAATATCCATTTTTTCAATTTGATGTTTTATATCTTTTAAATTTTCCCTTATTTCTTTCTCCATTTCATTTGACAGCATACTTTTGTATAGGGACTTTGTAAACCAGACTAAGTAATTTAAAAACCACATATAAGTTTTTATTCTATTTTATACAATTTCTTTACCCTTCATTTACATTTCCCTTATTTCTCCATTTAGCCATAACCACCTAATATCTAACTTCTTTGATTTCTTTAGCCTGATTTTACTTTTTTTCTTTTTCTTTTTTGTATTCTATTCCTCAAATTGATTTCTTCTCACAGGACCCAAAATAGCCTGGGATTTGTGGTCTACCTGCCTCAGCCTCCTAAGTGCAGGTATTATATACGAAGTTATAGTACACATCTTTAGCCATTTCTCCCTCTTCCTACCTACCTCCCACATATTTATTTCCTTTCTGTCCTCAGATCAGTTCTTTCTCATATGGTTCTTCAATGGCAGAAAACTGGATGTACTGAACTATCACAAAAGGTCCTTTTAGATCACCAAATGTAACAAACCAGGTCTGGATATCTTGCACACACAATTAACCAGTAAAAAGCCAGAAGTCATAGAGTTCCACCCTTGATGAAAAAGCTAAGTGACAGCACCTAGGCCCTAACTCAAGCCCCCAAAACATCACAAAAATAAAATAAATAGTTCACAGTAACCAACTGGAAAAGTCAAGACTAAAATCCACTTCTGACTTCTCAAGACAAAAGTCTCTGGGCCTTCAAGGAGGTCCCCTTCTCCTCTAAAGAGAGTATAAAGGAAAGTCTTATGCTTTCTTCCACTAAGCTTTGACAGGTCCCTTTTTCCTCGATATACATTGTCTGTTCCTGACGCCCTTCTCAGTAACAGAGTTAGAACTCAGAGCCTTCTGTTTGTTAGGCAGGCATTTTACCACTTGTACCATGCCTTTTAGCACTCCTCTTTGTTTGCAATCTGCCTTAGCCAGACTGAACTGTGTGATCCTCCTGTTTATGTTTCCCTTGTAGCTGTGACGATAAGCATCTGTCCAGCCTTTTTTTTTTTTTGGTTGAGTTGAGACTCTCACAAACCCTTATTTTGTGCAACCTGGTCTCAAAGCGTGATTCTCCCAATCTCAGCGTCCAGAATAACTAGGATAGCTAGGATTATAGGGGAGGCTATCATGCCTCACAGCATACCGGCCATCTTCTCCAATCCCAGTTTGACTTCCAGTTTTCTGGTAAACTTAGGATGCTCCTTCCCCCTTGCTCCTTTTGATAGAAGTTGTAAGAAACCATATTATAACATATTCTGTGTTTTGGGCTGTGGATATAGCTCAATGATATCACACTTACATAGAATGCATGAGACCCTGTGTTCAATCACAAGCATCTCACACACACACACACACACACACACAAATGTTTTGTATTTTAATTTGGTAGATCAATAGCTGCATGAAATTGGGCTTCATACTCTAGATTCAGGGGTATCTTTGAATACATCTACTGCCTTCTTCTGGGATTATATCAGTACTGTCCTGAAAGCTGTAGAGTCTAGTCTAGTCTAGGGTGGAGCACTTCAGGGTCCTCCAGCTATAAAAAAATTAAATTGTTTTCATAAAATCCAGGAGAGAATCTTTCCTGTCTCAGAACTGTCTGCATGCACTCAGATGATAGGATAACAGTTTAAGAACATTCAAATCCAGAGACTGTTTCTGAGATGAGAAAAAAACCCACAAAAATAATAACCAGAATTTATGGACCTTCTCTTAGATGACAGGTAATTTCCTGTACACTGCCTTTATTTAATTCTCACAGCACCCCTGTGAAATTGGAACCATTACTATCCAAGATTTCCAGATGAGGAAACTAAAGCTGTAGGTCATTAATCTAATGAGCTGGTAAAGACACGGCTGGGATTTTAGCTAGGGCTCCTTTTAATTCCAGAGACTGCTTTTTATTTTTGTTTTGTTTTGACTACCATGATTCATGGTGATGTATAGAGGCTACTCTGAACATTAGAATAAGGCAGAGATAAAATACTGACAGAGTTCAGTCATTAGCTCCTGGGATAGACTATAGCTGGGTGATGTACAATCACCTTTCCAGTCCTATTCTTTTATTATCATTAGTGTGTGTGTGTGTGTGTGTGTGTGTGTGTGTGTGTGTGTGTGTGTGTGTGTGTGCTGGTACTGGGACTTCAACCCAGGGCTGGATGCAATCCTTTAACTACAGCTCTAACTTCTGGCTTTTCAATGGTTAATTAGAGATAAGATACTCACAGACTTTTCTACCCCAGCTGGGTTCCAACTTTAATCTTCAGATCTCAGCCTCCTGAGTAGCTAGAATTTTAGGAATGCAACACCAGTGCCTAGCTTATATATTACTTCTCTATCTTTTTCCTCTCACTTAGTGGACTATGGCAAGGGGCTCTGTACTTCTCACTTGAAGATGCTGAGTCCAGGTTCATGCTCCTAACAGTCATGTCCAAAGTTGTCCCTAGTTAATGGTCTAAGGCTGTGGAAGATCTAGTCCAAGGAACAAATAGACAACTGCATACAGGTACACGGCTGTCTAAATCTTAAAGAAGCATCACCATGTTCTGATTATATCTTTGCTCAGTCAAAAGACAGGACGGATGGTAAGGAAGGAAGTGTGGATACAGAAAGGAAATAACTGCCCAAGGTGGGGAGTAGGAGAGGGAGGATGATCATTTGTTCAGAACTCAGCTAGAAAAGACACCCCCTCCAAACCCTGCCAAAAATGGCATCCCCTGTCCTCCTCACACAGTCTTCAAAGACAGACAGATGCCCATCTCTCTCTGAAGTTCCTTCCCCCTCCCTCTGATATTCTACAGTCCTGGTTTTAGGACAATGGTTAGAATATAAGTATTGTTTGTTGCTCCCTAAGTATACCAAGGAAGCCTCAGATGTGAAGGCTTCAGGACTGGAGTTCTAGCCCCAGCCTTTTTTCACCTCTCCATAGTTTCTCCCCCTGGTCCTAGGCTATGCACAGAGTTAGCTCTCAATAAGTGCTAATAGGTTAATTGTAAGTCCCTCCCACTGTTTCTTAATCCTTTCCTCAACAAGCATCCTCTTCCACGTCAACCTCAACTTCTGTTCTCCACAGGCTCATCTGTACCTAAGAGAGAGGCCTGGGTAGCTCATTTGTGTCGTTGCATGGTCTTTTGGATTGAAAGGCTTCTGCTTATGGGAGCATTGTAGATTCAGGTGAAGACAGGAAGCTGTGGAGTGGGGCAATTGGGAGTTGAGATGGAGGTGACAGAAGGGATGAAGTGGAAAGTTAGAAGACCCTAGAATTTTGTACCATTCTCCCCAACACTTATTTGTCTCCATCCCCTACTTTCCATACTCTACTTACAGGAGTCAGACCTCAGGAATCTGATGAGACCTACTCTTCCAAGTCAAAAAAATAAGATGAAGCACCTGGCCTACAGAGCTGGGTGATGGACAGAACAGAAACCCCAATCACAAGGCCCAAGACTTCCCCATCAACTTTCTCTCTGCCTTCTCTTACAGGCCAAGAGGGCTACCAGACATCTTCTTCCTAGACCTGAAAAAAAAATATAAGTATAGCTTCACTTCCTGGTCAGATTATGTCAGAAGCCAGTACAGACTGGTAGGGAGCATCTAAGCACTTCCATGTTATAACTTCCATGTTATAACTTCCATATTATGACTTCCATGTTATTACCCTAAACCTTTCATTCCCTCCATCCTAACTGGCCAGCTTTCCTCTGAAACTGTCATTCAGTTTGTCCTAACCCCATTCCACCTCAAGCCTTGCCTCATTCTGTTTCTTAGGAATAAAAATGGGAGAAACAGGAAAGGCAAAAGTGCCTTGGCTTCTGGATTAGGACAGACAAAAACAGCAATGAAGGCTGTTTACTCATACAAAGCTTCAGAATTTTCTAAATCTGACAATTGGCACAACCCAGACCGGCAGTGGATATTTTGTTTTTGCCCTATAAACACCCTCTTAACCCGCAAACTCCTCCATCACTAGGACCAAAGAAAACAATGAATGCATATGGTGGTGCACGTTGGTAATCCCAGCTACAGGGAGGTATAAGGAAGAGGATCACAGTGGAAGGGTGATCTGAGGGCAAAAATGAAAGCAAAAGAGAGCTGGTTGTGTGGCCTAATGTGGTAAAGGACTTGCATAGCAAATGCCAAGGCCCTGAGTTCAGACTCAAATACCATCTAACAAAAAGGAATTGAGGTACCAGTTTCCCTACTTCAGGCTTCTATGATCTTGGTGTAATAGTATAACTTTCCAATTCATCTATATTTTTATAGCCAAGTACTTGACCTTTATAGGCTAGCATACAAAATGATAGGTATAGAATCACAGAGATAGTAAAAATCAGTTTGAGGGAGATAAGGAGGAAGGGAACAAATGGTTTATTGGAGGAAGCCTACTATTGGGCAACAAGAGATAGTCTAGGATAATGGTAATCTGATCATTGCCTCTGATGAGCTATTATGAATAATTTCTTTTTCATTCTAAGGGAGACCTTATGATAGCTCAAGAATAAAGAACCACTTAAGAACTTCATAGTTCTTTTCCTTTGAGAAAGTCTATGTCATTCACTGATTTTCATCCATCTTTCCTTTACTCATCTCTCTCTTCCTCCCTGTCCTATCCTCTGTATATATCCTCCTCTATTAACTGGATATTATAAGAACTGAAGAATAGATGGAAGAATTTTAATCTATTGATTCTATTCCTCTCCCTGCTCTTTTTTTGTGTGATGGTGGTCTGGCTTTTAGGTAGTTACTTGGAGATCAAAGTCTCATGGACTTTCCTGCCCAGGCTGTCTCTGAACTGCAGTCCTCAAATTGGAGCCTCCCAAGTAGCTAGGATTAGAGACGTGAGCCACTGGCTCTTTCTTTAAACCACAAAAGTCTCCTTTTAAAGAACTGAATAAGCTAGTTGAATATAGTCCTCAATAAGGTATTCTACAGCTCAGTCACATTTTACTTCACTATGCTCTTCTGTTAGGTTTCCTGGGACTTACTTGTGTTGGCAAAATGGAATAAGGAAATGGAAAAGACACTAATTTAGAATGATGCTTTGAAGGCTAGACTAGTTTGGTTTTAGGCAAACAGTTTACGCAAGGTCTGACAGCATATTCTCAGCTGTCCAGAAAGCCAAGCACGAGGTGAGATGAAAAGTATGCTTCTTCTAGAAGTGGAGCAAGTGGTAGACAACCATCTTCGAGCAAAAAAAGCTAGGGATAGTGCGCAGGCCCTGAGTTTAAGCCCCAGTACTGGTACTAAAGAGAAGAAAGAAGAAAAGAAAAAGAAATACAAGAAATGAGATACTTCACCTGCATTACACTCACAATGACTTTGCATAGAAATCAATCCATGAGTTCCATTCATTGCTCCCCTCCTTGCAGCTCTTTCTACATTACATTTCTCATATCACCGGAACAAGGAGAAAGCAGGTCTCTGAGCATCAAAACAGTCCTCCCCCCCAGGCTGCTCTACTGCTCCCCCATGTTTACCACACTCAGTATCCTGAAATCTTCAGATAAACTACAGATTTTGAAGGCACAAAGGAAAATTTGAGATAAACACAGGTGGCTCATGCCTGTAAACCTAGCTACTCAGGAGGCTGAGATCTGAGGATCATATTTCAAAGCCAGCCTGAGCAAGAAAGTCCAGGTGTCTCTTATCTCCAATTAACTACCAAAAAGCCAGAAGTAGAGAAGTGGCTCAAGTGGTAGGCTCTGAGTTCAAGCCCCATGCTTATTTTTCAATCTCAATTCATACAATTGTTAATTTTCTGAACACCTGATGTTTAAGAGGATAGAAAACATACACACACACACACACACACACACACACACACACACACATACACTCAGAGTACCTAAGTTGACAGTAATAATGAATTTACATGTGTGAGAGAGAATGAATTATGAGGGAGAAGAGAAGGAGGGGAGCAAGAGAGGAGAGAGAGCCAAAGTTTCAGAGAAGCATACATTTCCTCTGAAGTATGCTTGTTTTGAAGGAGGGAATGCTGGGAAAGCTGTGGACAGGATGGTATTTAATCTGAAATTTAATGAATGAACAAATGGCCATGAGGTAATGGACACAGAGAAGAATGTTTTCAGTAGAAAGCCCAAGAAAAAATTAGGAGGAAAACTGTGGTATGCATATGAGGAATAATAAGTTCTAAATTTGGCTGGTACATAGGAGTTTAAACTAGAGTAGGAATACAAAAATTGATGTGAGTTAGAGTTAGGCTTAAGAATAGAAAAATTGATGTGAGTTAGAGTTAGGCTTAAGAATAGAGACTGAACTTTATTCTGTAAGTAATGTGGAACTACTGAAGGCCTTTGAGCAGAGGAGTGACACCATTTCAGGCTATTTTTGTTGTTGTTGTTTTCTTTTGTGCCAGTACCAAGGCTTGAACTCAGGGCCTCACATTGCTCAGCTTGTTTGCTTACAGCTGATTACCTCTTGAGCCACACCTCCCATCTGGAATATTGCGATTAACTGGAAATTAACTGCCCTGACTGACTTAAAATCATGATCCTCAGGTGTCAGCTTCCTGAGTAGCTTAGATTACAGATGCAAGCCACCTGCACCTGGCCATCATATTTGTTATTAAATGATTAGTCGTTATCTAGGTGAGAAATAATGACAGTCCAAGTAGAAGATGGAGGGAATAGAAAAAGGGCAATATTAAGAGATTTCAATAAGCAATCATAATATTATGGAAAAATCTGCATGAGTCCTATGTCACCACCGTGCAGATATTTACAAAACAAAGAGTTCATACAGGTTCATAGGAAAAACACAAACAAGGCACAAAGAATATGAAGAGACCATTTACAGAAAAAGATATAAATTACCAATAAGCATGTTTTCATGTTTGATCTCCATAATAATAAGGAAATATAAATGACTAAAACTGTAATATTTCACTCATAACATTTATACAAATTAAAATATGGGTTAATTAATGTATAAGGAAATGAATATGTAGATATATGATAAAACAAAGTTGAATGCTGATGATAGAATCTAAGTAGTAGGTATATAGGTATATACCATACAATTCCTTGAAGTATTCTGTGTCAAAAATGCCCATAATAGCCGGGCACTGATGGCCTATGCCTGTCATCCTAGCTATTCAGAAGTCTGAGATCTGAGGGTTACAGTTTGAAGCCAGCCTGGGCAGAAAAGTCCTTGTGAGACTCATCTCCAATTAACCACTCAAAAACCGGAAGTGGCATTGTGGCTCAAAGTGGTACAGCACTAGCCTTGAGCTCAGGGACAGTGCCTAGGCCCTGACTTCAAGCCCCATGACCACAAAAAATGCCCATAACAAAAACAGAAGGTTGCTAGGAGCCTGTGGTTCATGCCCGCCATCCTAGCTACTCATGGGGCTGAGAGCTGAGGACTGAGATTCAAAGCCAGCCCAGGCAGGAAAAATTGTGAGACTCCTATCTCCAATTAACCACCATAAAGCCAAAAGTGGAGCTGTGGCTAAAGTGGTAGGACACCAGCCTTAAACACAAAAGCTAAAGTAGAGCAAAAGACCTTGAGATCAAGCTCCAGTCCTGGCATATAAAAAGGAAGGTGAGAAGAAGGATGAATTTTAATGTAACTCATTTGACACTCAACTCCATTCTTGGATCTTACCTTTCAGAAATAGAATGCCACATGTTCATAGATAATACCAATGAGTTACTCTGAAGCCTCATATGTTGGCCAGAAGAACCTTAAACTGACCATCAAGAACAGCTTAAATATATTATGGTGTACTCATATTACTATATATCAGGAAGCTATCTTAAAATACAAAGTATTCTAATATATTGGTATAAAAAGCCTTTCAAAATACATTGTGAAATTTAAAAAATGCAAATTGTAGAATCAAATGTAAAGTGTATTTAAATTTTAAAACAAATTATTAAGAACATAAATATGTAGATATTTTTAGACACATAAAGAGAAAAAGACTTAGAAAACTGTGAACTGGGAGCTAGAAAAGTGGCTCGGTGGTAGAGTGCCTGCCTTGCATGCATGAGGCCCTGGGTTCAATTCCTCAGCACCACATAAGCAAAAAGCCAGAAGTGGCGCTGTGGCTCAAGTGGTAGAGCACTAGCCTTGACTGAAGAGCTGAGGGACAGCGCCCAGGCCCAGAGTTCAGGTCCCACGACCGAGCAAAAAGAAAAAGAAAAAAGAAAACTGTGAACTGTGGTTGTCTCCAAGGAAATTAAGTGGAAATAGGTATAAGAATAAGAAACATTCTGTGTACTTTTGTATCATTCAGAGTATTTGCCACAGAATTATCTATTATTTCTTTTCCCAAATGTTTTAGTATATGTTATTCACTCATTTATCTGTCCTTTATTAATTTCTCTTTTCACCAATCTATCTCATTTTTATGCATTTCAAAGATAGTGATATTTTTTCTTATTTTTAAAAAAGAGAAAAATAAGACAATTACTATTAACTATAAAGGCTTAGCAGCTAAAGAAATAGGTGGAGGGTCAGTTTCAATGAAGAAAATAAGAAAATGTCTTTGAATTCACTTGCTAGACATAGGAGATAGAACACAGGAGCTTTCACCTACAGGTAGACAGAGAAGAAAAAGCCCAATGTGTCATATGTTCTAGGAAGAGCAATGATCACAAAATCTGAAGAGAAGTGTTGGTGGAAGATAGAAAAGAAGGGGAGAAGGAAAGGTGTTGGATAAAGGAAATAGGCAAAGAATTCACCTCATCGACATTCTTATAGACCTTCCCCTAACATGGACAGGAGGCCTGGGAAATCACTTTCCAAAGGCAACACTATCTAGCAACACAGAGCCTTGTTCCAAAACCTACAAAATGGGGACTTCTGGTGTCTTCCCTCTCCACCTACTTTCAGTCTCACAGTATAAAGGTGTGTGTGTGTGTGTGTGTGTGTGTGTGTGTGTGTGTGTGTGTGTGTGTGTGTGTGTGTGTGTGTGTGTGTGTGTGTGTGTACACCTGGGGCTTGAACTCAGGGCCTAGATGCTACTGCTGTCCCTTAACTTTTCCACTCAGGGCTGGTGCAATACCACTTCAGCCATAGCTTCACTTGTTGCTTTTTGCTGGCTCATAATAATATTAAGTGAAGGAAGCCAGACCCAAAGAAACATAGGCTCCATAGTTTCCCTTATTTGTAATAATTAGTATATGCCTAGGATAGTCCTAGCAAAGGATCACAATCGCTCAATAGCTATGTAGATATGACCATATTAAATAATGCTAATTAAAATGAACTCCAAGATATGGAAACAAGAGTTTTTTTAAATGTACTATGTGAAGTTATTTCTTTTTTTCTTTCATTTTTTTCCTTTGGTTTATGTCATTTTATATATATATATATATATATATATATATATATATATATATGTATATGTCTGATTTGGGGAAGGGAAGTGGAATTACAAAATGGTGAGACAAAGGACAAAGGGTGAACCAATGCAACAGCAACACTCACAAGACACTATGTTGGAAATGAACTTTACAACTTATAGGGGAGGGGAAGGGGGAAGGAAAGTGGGAGAAAAAGAGGGGGGAGTAACAATGTTCGACAAGAAATGTAACTGTTACCTTACTAGTGAAACTGTAACCCCTCTGTACATCACTTTTACAATAAAATTAATTTAAATTAAAAAACCACCTAATTTGTCAGTAGGTTGCTATTTTTAAAAGTCTCACAGACTTTCCTGCACCAGCTGGCTTTGATCCAAGATGCTTAGCTATCAGCCTCCTGAATAGATAGAATTATAGAACTGAGCTACAGGTGCCCAGCATGGATCCACTCTTCACATCACTGGTGGTATCAACTTCTTTCTAAATGGGGTTAATCATTAAGCCAAGTCACACGATCCAAAAGAAGGCTTTCCCTTTCTCTTCTCTTCACAAATCTCCAGCTATACTCTCTGGCCCATCAGTCTAAGTCTGGCAATGAGGATGACAATCCATTGGCCATGTCCTTTACCATTTATCAGCCAACAAGGCCAGCCACCCTGGTTCTCAGGAAAAGGGTCTGGACCCATGGACAATTCTCTGGCAGCTATCAAGCATAACCACTACAACCTATCATGTTTCTTCTCATTCATAGCTAGGGTCAGTGTATCATCAGCAGGCCATTTGCTCAAGTTCCCTAAGAGTGACAGACTGCTATTACTTGGATATTTGAGCAGAATGGAAATTAGGTAACGCATAGTTCATACAGGAAGCTCTATCCAGAGTCATGACCACATGTTCACAGGAATTTCCCAGTTCACAAACCATACTGGCTGCTGTTGTCTTTCAAGGAATAAGACCAGAGTATATGGACCTGATGTTCAAGGGCTCCCTTTGCAACCTCAAACTCTTATTTCTCCTCTTTGTTCATCAGTCACACTAGCCATTATCTGTCCTCTGCATATCTGACACCTCTTTGACTCCATGAAGGCATACAAACTATGCACTTGCCCAGGAAAGCTCTACCCCACTCTATGCTGTCCAGCAATATGGACATGTCACCATTAGCTCAGGGCCCACTACAAGTGTTTCCTGAGACTCGAGACTCAAACCAGAAATACTCATTTAACACCAGGTGGCTTTAAAGCCGAAAACCTCAGGAAGTAGACTGAATAGCCCTAGGTGGCATGCAAGATTAGAACCTATAGCTCCCAAGCTTCTAGCCTGGCATATTTTTAACGATTTCATACCTATGGGACTTTGTCTTTCTGCCTTGTAATGTGGTTATTACATCCAATTTTCCCACAATAGACTTAAAGTCCTCTAAGGGCAGATGCCCATTTTCTCTCTCTGTCCTCCTATCTAAGTGCTCGGCACAATGCACCACACCAGCAAATGCTCCATATTTTTGTGCTACAGGCCAAGTTACCTTGGCAGTGACCAGAAAGCAATGTAGCTACCATAACAAAATACAAGCAACATAAAGGGTCCTTAAATTTTTACCCTCCAGGACCTTGGCTATTCCAAACCATTCTAGCCATTGAAAGCCTTTCTAAATTGTCTGGACATTGTAGCCAATGAAAGAAGGTAGCAAAATTTCTGTTCTCTTGCAGTGGCCCTTTTTAAAGACATTATGGAGCTCTGATTGCACAACTTTTCCAAAAATGAGTGTGCAAGACATCCAGGTCTAGTTTGTTATATTTGCTGATTCAGAGGGATCTTTTGAGATAGTTTAATACAGTCCAGTTCTATGCCACTTCATACGGAGAAATTGAAGCTCAGAGGGAGGCAAAGTCTTCCCTAAGGCCACAAAACTAGTAAATGATAGAATTCTCAATCTTGTTTGTGAGTCTTAATTAATTAGTTAGTTAGTTAATTATACTACTGAGGCTTGAACTCAGGGCTTGGGTTCTGTCCTTTAGCTTTTTTGCTTGTGGCTGATACTCTACCACTTGAGCTACAGTTCCATTTCTGACTTTTGAGTAGTTAACGAGATAATGTGCCTCATGAGCTTTCCTGCCCAGTTTGGCTTCAAACCCCAAATCTCAGATCTCACTCTCCAGAATAGCTAGGAGTACAGGCATTAGCTACTGGCACCCAGTAGCAAGTCTCTTTTTATTACACTAAATCAACAAGTGATTGACACCAAAACCATCTGAATCTCATATAAGGAATAGCTGCAGTTTAGATGAGGAATATGTCCTTGCTCACGATGGGGAACTTATTTTTCTGTCTAAACATCCTGTTCTTGATTATCACACACAAGCACACACACATTCATATACAAACACACACACACACACACACACACACACACACACACACACACACACACATCCTCTTCATATCAAGGGAAGGTGCCTCCAGCTGCCCACACCAAACCAACCTGGACTTTCAAAAGGTCATCTATCCCTCTAAGTGTCCAGGTGAACAATTTTCTTGGGGTTATATGTACATTTCTAGCCAACCTGGCAAAGTGTAACCATTTCTTGCCCAGCCTAAGCCTTAGGTGCAACCATCTCTTGCCAAGTTTTATCCTTAAACACAGTAAGTGGGGAATCATGGAATGCATCCAAGGAGGTGTCTAAAGATCTCCAGTGTGTCAGGTTATTTCTGTCTTATAAAAGGGATCCATGTGGGGCTGGGAAGGTGGCTCGGTGGTAGAGTGCTTGCCTCGCATGCATGAGGCCCTGGGTTTGATTCCTCAGCACCACATAAACAGAAAAGGCCAGAAGTGGCACTGTGGCTCAAGTGTTACTGTGGCTCAAGTGTTAGAGTGCTGGCCTTGAGCTGAAGAGCTCAGGGACAGCACCCAGGCCCAGAGTTCAAGCCTGGCGACTGCCAAAAAAAAAAGGGGGGGGGGAAATCCATGTAACTTTAATATAGGATTATGAATGCTCAGTGTTTGAAAAGGCCTAGTAGTGACATATTACATATCTTCACATTAGGTCCAAATATCTCCAAAAATATTACGAGTCAGGTGGTTCTCTTAACCTCTTTTTTTGTTTAAAGGCCTCTAGTGACCCACACCTCATGACTTCCCTGCCTTTTCATTTTATCATTGAACAGATGGAACTCATGGTACTCATTCAGTGGGATAATTTATGCAAATTACTCAGTAAAATGCCTAACACAGTAAAAAGCATTCTTCTCTCCCTTTCAGAAAAGGGCTTTATCATAGTAAATTTAAGTCTGACTCCACTTAGCATCCACCTTGTTAAATCCTGACCCAGGCTGATTCTCCTTTCTGGGACAACACAAAACAAACAGAATCTATCGTCGTTGACAACTTTGCATATATTTGAACAGAGTTACTCCGCCCCTTTCCCGTCTCAGCCTAATAAAGTGCAGGCTCTCTACAGCCAGGTTTCAAACGTCTTCCGGCATATAGTCAGTTTATGGTTGGCACTACTTTCCACAAAATCATGACTTTTCTACTGGAAGCTACCACTTGGTAACTGTCTCGGGGGTTAGGACAACAAATGTGCATATACGATGTGGGCCTCAGTCTTATATTGCATGCTGAGCTCAATACCTTGACGTGATTGTTAAAGAGTTCAATACGTGAGGTCTGGGTCCTCAGCGGAACCAAAAGCTTTCCACTGCCCCAAACAGCTTTCCTTCTCTGGCCCTCAACTGTGCTACCTCCTTCCTCTTCCTCTATTCTTCCTTTCCCAGTCTCATCACTACAGGAGAACGCTTCCAGAATGGCTAAAGTTTCCTAAAATAGGTAAAGTTCTTAAATCCATAAACTGACTTGGCAGGCGACACAACTTGGCTCTTAGATCATGAGTCTTGGCAGGTTGGCACCCTGCGCAGCTCCTCATCCTACCCTGGCGTGTCCGGCCATCCCTAGGAAGGTCCGGGAGTCTCTCAGCCACAGTCTAGGAGCTGGTGGCCAAATTGGGTGGTTCCCCTAGCGGCGCAGTTACTAAATCAGTGGGGAACAGGTAGCAGGAGTTACCTTGCTGGCTTCGAGGACCAAGTACCAATGCTTCATCGGCTGGACCGCGAGTGGGTGGGTCCACCCCGCACCTCCGCTGCGCTCGCTCGCGGGACTGCACTGTGCCACGCGGCCACGAAAGTCGTGGGCCGTGAGTCAACCGGCAGTCCCGTATCCTGTGTAGCCCAGAGGTGGACAGACCCACAGAATACTGGCTAGATGGCTGGCTGACGCGGTTGCAGCTTCATTGGGAGTGTCATTGCAGCGGAGCGCCGCTGTCCTCAGTCTCACCAGCCCTAGCTCGCAAGAGAGTCGCCGCCGCCTGGGTCGGGAGGTTTCCGTCGTCCCTGTTCTTGCAGCGCCTTGAGGCGGGGTCCAGGGTGGGGGGGTCTGTCGCCTCCCACGCCGATTATGGGCGCGCCTGGAAGTGCGGGCGGAGGTGCACCCGGCGCCAACTAGGGACAGAGGAGGCCTTCGTCCCACTGAGCCGCTTCTGGCCGCTGCTCCTCGCCAGGGACTGTCCGTCGGGGCGGCTGGCTATACGGGTCACAATTGGCGGAAGATGGAGCCACCGAGGCGAACGAAAGGGGGAGGGGCCCCAACTCTGAAGTTCGGGTTGGAACTCCAGCGGGCCAAAAGGAGGTTGGCTAGAGGCCAACGCACGTTCCCTCCACCGATCGATTCCCCGGAGGCTACCTCTCTGCTTCGTGGAAGGTGGAGACGGGGATCCTGAGGCAGGGGAGCCCCATCCAGAGCGCCCACGAAGCCTCTTGCTGAAGGCTGCCCCCAGCTGCTTACTCGGGTCGCTCTGTCTCGCTTGGTTGGCCAAGCTCTGACTTGTAACCCAAACATTTCATCAGCCTAATTGCTTCGAGCTCCTGATGGCCGAAAGCCGGGATGGCAAGTAAAAGGGGTCCGCCCCTTTGCAGGCTACGCTGAGAAGCTACGCTACCTGCACCCCCCACCCCCAGTCTCTGGAGCGCCCACAATAAGCGACACACCGCCTTGCCTGCGGGGCGGGGCGGGGGGGGGGGAGGGGAAGGGGAAAGTTACGAGGGTGCGACTGATTGCCAACAATCCTTTTCCTGGATCCATACAATCCATTCGTCTTAGTTTCCCAGCAATTGCGACACTCCTCCCCCCAGAGAGTGGAAGAAGGTAGATGCTTCCTTGTTAATCACTGGGCACATTTTTGTGGCACCCTTCTTACTGCTGCAGGCATATAATTCCAATCCACAAGCCTAATAAAAGACCAGTTGGGGTACAGTGGGCTCAGGAAGTTGAATGATGCTTTCCTAGCCCCTTGCCAAGAAGGTACTACTAGAACTAAGAAAGTCTATCAGCTGATTGGGGAAGGGACCCAGAACCCTAAATAGTACTACCACTGGCTTCAGAATTTTCCAAGAAGGTTTAATGGGCACATCCCAATTTTTAAATAAGAGATTAGGCTGATCAACTTGGGAATTATTCTGATAAACCTGTATAATATATGGACACGGTATACTAATCTCTTCACTCCAAAAATATCACTGTGCACTCACTTTCCTGGTAAGTCTTCCTCAGAATTCTACTTGAAGACAGTAAAGTAACCATCCGTAACATATGCATTGTCCTGAACAAGTTTATCCTGTCAAGTTGCCAAGGAGATTTCAGCTAGGACTTGGCTTGACTTGCAGGATAGCCCTGTCAGCCTCATAGGGAAGCCAGACCTGGGGCGTCCCTCATACTTCACTTCACCTTCGTCTTTCCCACCATTCACTAATCCAGCTCCCACTCTTCCTGCCATGTAACATTTAATAATCAGAGATTTTTAAGAGAACCTACTCACCTTAAAACTGGGAGAACTTCGAACACATCACTTCACCAGTGTTGGAGTCTCAGTACTCCTTAGATACAAAATGGCCATAATAAAATCTTGTTGGGCACAAATAGTTCATGCCTATAATCCTAGCTACTTAAGAGGCTGAGATTTGAGGGTCAAGGTTCCAACAGGAAAGTCGGTGAGATTTTCATCCCAAACCAGCCATCAAAAATAGCCAACACATAACATACCTTTTGTGGTAGGCAAAGTTGTAGAGCACTAGCCTTGAGTGGAAAAAAGAAAAGGACAGTGCCCAGGATTTGAGTTCAAGCTAGCACAAAACATAAACAACAACAAAACAGCAACAACAAAAATAAAACCTTTCAGTACCTTATTTCAGAAAGGATTCACTACAGTGATCTGTGCCTGGGCCCTAATAAGAACTCTATAAATTTTTGTTTCTCTTCCCCTCCCAAAATACAAGAAAGAAAGATGCTCTACTATCACATATGTCTCAGTATATTTGCTGGAGGCAAAGCTAGTCTAGCTAACTAGACCATGAAGAGCATGCCTCCAGATTTACAAACTCCTTCACTCTTTCCACAAGACATGAATTGGTGAGTTTACACAATGTATTTTGTAATTCTTCATTGCAATAATAGCAATAAGGTCTCTGCTGAGTAACAACTTCAGCAATGAGGAAGAAGAGATAAAGATGGATGTAGTGGGATTAAGACCTTTCTGAGTGCTGGGTGTTGGTGCCTCATGCCTGGAATCCTAGCTTACTCAGGAAGCTGAGATGTGAAGATTGAAGCTCAAAGCCAGCCCCTGTAGATAATTCAGTGGTGAGAGTCTTATCTCTTATTTTATCTTATTCCAGCAAAAAGCTGGAAGTAGAGATGTGGCTTAAGTGGTAGAGACCCAGACTTTAGCAAAAATAAAACAGAAACAACAAAAAAAACAACCTCACACCTTTCTGAGAGAGATATTTCTAGACTCTAAATGGAAGGTAATTCCTGAAGCCTGGTGACAAGAGATTGTCTTATCTATCTGCCTGCCTTCTAGCAGGCCCTCAGCCTGTTTACTCTTGTGTTCCAAGCTTCCCTAAAACAAAAAAGGGCAGGTATTCAAAAAGTAAATAAATAGCTATCCACCAGTGGCTCAAGCCTGTAATCATAGCTCCTCAGGAGACTGAGATCTGAGGGTGATAGTTCAAAACCAGCCCAGGCAGGACAATCCATAAAAGTCTTATCTCTAATTAACCACCAGAAAACCAGAAGTGGTCTTGTGGCTCAAAGTGGTAGAGCAAGTGCTCTACCTTTTTTTTTTAACCTTTTTTTTTTTTTTGCCTTGAGCATAAAAGCTCTGGGACAGCACCCAGGCCCTGAGATCAAGCCCCATGACTGACAATAAATAAATAAATAAATAAATAAATAAATAAATAAATATTCAATGAGCACTTACATCAGAAAACATCCTGTCTTTGTCCCACGTGAGACACAGAGGTGAAAAAGGCCCAGACTTACTCACACAAAATGCTTGTCTATCCAAGGTGATAAAGTAAATAACCAAATACCAGATCTTTCACCTAATATCTTCTGTCTCTCATTGACTTAAAGACTATAGAAATTGGCTGAGGACTGGTGGCTTGTGCTTGTAATTCTAGCTACTAGCACACATACATACACAACATACCTTTTGTGGTAGGCTGAGGAGTGACTCCCCAAAAGATATGCACATTCTAATCCCCAGGACCTGTGAGTACATTTCCTTACTTGTCAAATGACTCTGTAGCTGTACTTAAATTGAAACATTATTAGGTAAGGAAATTATCCTGGAATATCCAGATAGGCCCTAAATGCAATAATATGTAGCCTTCCTCCCAAGAAAAAAATCAAAGGAATATTGTACAAATGCAATGGAAAAGGTGATGGAAATATGAAACTGAGAGAGATTTGGAGATGTTGGTCTTGAAGATGGGACTAAAGAGGCTACCAGCTAAGGAATGACAATTGTCACCAGAAGACACAAGAGGAAAGAAGTGGGTTCTTTCCTACAGATTCCACAGGAACTGCCCTGCCATTACTTTGATTTTATCCACATAAGACTAGTTTTAGATTTCTTACATCCAGAACTATAAAGGAACAAATCTGTAGTGTTCTAAGTCATTAACTTTGTAATCATTTGTTACAGCAAAGTAAGTGTGCACTTCTATTGCATCATCTAGTTTGTTCTCTGTATCTTTGCTTCAATTCCCTATCACATGACCAGAAAAGAGCCCTTATAATGGTGATATCCAATAAATGTCTACCTACTGAACAGCAAACTAACTTAAAAGAGGAGTTATTGACATTGTTAATCAGCAAAGTGGTCATAGGGATAGTGAGGGGAGTGAGTGCTTAATTGTAACCCATGCCTATTGTTGATAGACCTTCATAGTATGCTTTGTTTTGATGGCATTTTTCTTCTATACAAAAAAAAATAATTGCACAATTTCTAAACCTCATAAAGAATGTTAATTAGTTTGCATGGTATACCAAAGAAGTTCTAAATTAGGTATCATGGTATACCAATGAAAGAATTTAGGGGCTTAGGTTTTAAATCCCAGCTCAGCTGCTGTTACTCTGCATATGTACTCGAACTTCAATTTCTCCATCTATGAAGAAATCTTGAGACCATGAAAATTTCTTTTTAGCATTGTTCTTCAATAGATCTAAGTATACCATATATTTTGTCACTGTCCCCATTTCTTTTACTTTTACACTATTGGGGGGGGCTGGATGAATAATGGTGAAGGTATTAGCAGACACACAAAAGAAACTAAAGCAATAATGACACTGGGAATAGATCATCAGAACACAGAGATGTGTATTTCTATATTTCTACACCCACCTTGACTATTCCAACCTCACCCTATATAAAGTACTTTACATAACACAAATCCTAAAAGAAAAATACCAATATTAGATTTCCTAAATCACAACCCTATACTTATATGTGTACTAGTGGGGAAAAAAATCTACAATTGTTTTTGCATTGCTTGCTAGCATCAGCAGCTCATGCATGTAATCCTAGTTCTTCAGGAGGCTGAGATCTGAGGATTGTGGTTCACAGCCAGACCATGATAATAACAAAGAAGCCAGAAGTGCAGCTATGGCTGAGGTGGTAGAGTGCCAGCGTTGAGGGGAAAAAGCTAAGGGATACTATGCAATCCCCAAGTTCAAGCACCAGTTGCAGCACAAATTAAATAGTCTTAAATCCATAGCATAGCATTTGATGCTTCCTATGATCTCCATCTACAAATACTAGATTCTTGACAGTCACTAAATTAATACATAAAATGAGCCCCAAACTTTTCTCTCTCTCTCTCTCTCTTTTATTTTTTTTTGTCAGTCGTGGGGCTTGAACTCTGGGCTTGGGTGCTGTCCCTGTGCTCTTCAGCTCAAGGCCAGCGCTCTACCGCTTGAGCCACAGCACCACTTCTGGTTTTCTAGTGTTTTATTGGAGATAAGAGTCTCACAGATTTTCCTGCTCGAGCTGGCTTTGAACTGCGACCCTCAGATCTCAGCCTCCTGAGTAGCTAGGATTACAGGCGTGAGCCACCGGCGCCCAGCTCCAACCTTTTCATACCTAAAAGTATCTCATAAACAGTATTGTCATTCCTCCCAAGATTCCATTCTTGGGTTCATAGAAATGTTATTTGTAGTAACAGAAAAGCAGAAACAAATGAAATGTCCATCAATTGATGACTGAATAAAAATTATAAAAGTATCTATTCAATGGAATAATATAGCCATAAAAAGGAAAGAAGCCAGGCGCTGGTGCCTCACGCCTGTAATCCTAGCTACTCAGGAGGCTGAGATCTGAGGATCATGGTTTAAAGCCAGCCCGGGCAGGAAAGTCCATGAGACTCTTATCTCCAATAAACCACTAGAAAACCAGAAGTGGCACTGTGACTCAAGCAGTAGAGTGCTTGCCTTGAGCTGAAGAGCTGAGGGACAGCTCCCAAGCCCAGAGTTCAAGCTCCATGACCCACCAAAAAAAAAAAAAAAAAAAAAGAAATCTCAGTATATGCTACAAAAAATATACCAGATGAAGCTGAAAAACATTACAGTACAAGAAAGAAGCCAGAAACATAAAACCACATATTTCATGATTACCTTTATATGAAATGTCCAGAAAGGGCAAGTTGATCAAAATAAGGATATGATTAATAGTTGCTTGGGTCTAGAGAGGGAGAGGGATGAAAACTGACAGCTGCTGGGCACCAGTGGCTCACATCTGTAATCCTAGCTACTCAGGAGGCTGAGATGTGATGATCATTTTTCAAAGCCAGCCTGGGCAGACAAAACTGAGAGATTCCAATTACCAACAAAAAAACAGAAGTGAAAGTGAGGCCCAAAAGGTGTAGTGACATCTTTGTTTTTTCTGTCAGTTGTGGGGCTTGAACTCTGGGCCTGGGCACTGTCCCTGAGCTCTTCAGCTCAAGGCTAGCACTCTACCATTTGAGCTATAGCACCACTTCCGGTTTTCTGATGGTTTATTGGAGATAAGAGTCTCATGGACTTTCCTGCCTGGGCTGGCTTTGAACCATGATCCTCAGATCTCAGCCTCCTGAATAGCTAGAATTACAGGCATGAGCCACTGGCACCCGGCTTTGTAGTGACATCTTTGAACAGAAAAGCCAAGCAAGAGCAAGAGACCCTAAGTTCAAGCCCCAGTATTGGCACACACACAAAAAAATGAAAATGAAAAAAAGAGTTACTGTTAATGAGTTTTGAGTATATTTGGAGGATGATGAAAATGTCTTGAAAGTAGATAATAGTGATCATTGCACAGCTCCAAATAGAGTAAATCATATTGAATTACATACTTTAAAGAGGCAAATTGATTATGTATGAAGTCTATCATCTCAATAAAGACTTCTTTAAAAAATTTAAAGTGCCTTATGTCAAACTAGTTGACCATAGAGGACCAGATTCCAAAAATGATATTCATTTTATTAGCAATTCTTATAGTTGAATTTCTTTTTGGCCTGGCCCAGTGTTTTCACAACTTAAGCCTAAACTGCTTAAGACCACTTAGATAATAGAATTCTTATAGCTTGGCCAAATGTTGCTCCACAAGCTCTCAGCTCCTAGTTTTTTTGGAAGTAGACTGAGGGGTACTAATGTTATAAAAAGAAACATAATGCCTCTTCTGGCCTTACCTTATCACAAGAAAAGCAGGCCTATGACTCAGGCTGATACTAGCCAGTATCCTATGTCTAATAACCGGATTCATACTTAAACTCTCATTTTCCTAAACAGCTGCCTGTTCTGTCTGGCAGAAGCTCCAGCTATTTCTCCTCATTCATTCATCACTTGATGTAGGGTAATGTTTGAAAGATATGTTGCACCCTGCAATACACTGTAGGTAAGTTCTATACTACAGTGTGTCTGTAGTGGGCTGATAGGGGTATAGGATTAATAGAAAGAAGAATTCTACAGTAAGAAGAAAAGAATTCCTTGTCAGTCAGATCTCACTGACTGCCGTCTGTATGATCTCCACTGAAGGAGGAAGAGGAAGAGAAGGGGGCAAATTCACCATTTTATGGAAGAGAAACTACAGTAGCCAGAGATCTTTGAACTGAACTCTATTCCTCAGCCAAGTCATGCACTGAATATAAGTACCTACCAAATACCTTTGATAATACTTACCAATATGTCCCATCCAGGGGCCACTGTCCCCTCCCTGACCCTAAGAAGAACCTAAGAATTGTCACCTGGTGTGCCAATAATACATTAGTTACCTGAGGAATAGATCTCTACTTTCCCTTCCAGCCTGACCCTTACTGAAGGAGATGCATGATATATTGGGACTTCCTAGTTAACCACAATTGGTTAGCAGCCCCTACTCATACGACTCCTGACTCCAACTCTACCTTTTGTACTTAGACACATTTACTTAGGAAGTCATTTACTATGGAAGCCTCCTTCATATAGCTGTATAGAAAACTAGTTGATTTCAACATCTAAAAAGATATTTTTGTATATTAACAAATTTGGCCAGGGAGTATGGAGAATTGAGGTCAATCTTGACTGTTACTGAATAGTAATGTTTGGAAAAATCAATTTCCCTTCTCTAGGTCACTGACATATAGGCAATTGCCTCTAGAGATGTGTAACTTGATCCCAGAGAGGAAATACTTGTTCAGATGAGAGATAGAATAACAGCAAATAAGGATGCAAGTGAAAGTTATTCTAAAGATTCTAGAGACTGGGAGCTGGGAAAGTGGCTCAGCGATAAGCGCTTGCCTTGCATGCATGAGGTGCAGGGTTCGATTCCTCAGCACCACATAAGCAAAAAGAAAAAAGCCAGAAGTGGTGCTGTGGCTCAAGTGGTAGAGTGCTAGCCTTGAGCTAAAGAGCTGAGGGACAGTGTCCAGGGCCAGAGTTCAAGCCCTAAAACTGGCACAAAATTTTTAAAAGATGCAATTTAGTCCTGAAGTCTAGAAGCTTCCATGCTTTTGAATTAGCCAATAAAAACAAATTCCTTAACTGAACAGACTTCTGTCTAAGGAATTGGTATGTAACCATTGTTTAATGAAAGCATAACAATTTTCATACTAACACTATGGCAAAGATCTTGAGGATATTACCAGGAAGAATATTGTAGGATTTTACAACTTAATGAGTAATTGACACTGTGATTTGGGTTTTCTCAGGGAGGATCTAGAATAGGGGACTATGATTTTTCTGGAGTGGCAAGTTGAAGCTTTGTGGATATATGATAATGTACACTTCCACTATGGTAGACCACCCAAATATTGTACATGACACTTCTTTAGATCCCTAAGTTCAAACTAAAACAAATTTGAGATTTACAGTAATACATTATGATGATGCTGGAGATATGTTGTAAGATCTGTTAGGTAATCTTATTGTTATACAAAAGTAGATGGTATGTATGTATGCATACACACACACACACACACACACACACACACACACACACACACACATGCTCATTTGATGTAAACTGAGTTGAAATGTAACTGTTATCTCATGCCTATAACTCTAGCTACTCAGGAGACTAAGATCTGAGGATCACAGTTCTAAGCCAGCTTGGGCAAGAAAGTCCATGCAACTCTAATCTCCAATAACCAGCAAAAAAACAAAAGTAGAACTATGGTTCAAGTGGTAATGTGCCAGCCTTGAGTGAAAAAGCTAAGGGACAGAGCGCCAAGGCCTTGAATTCAAACCCCAGTATCAATACAAGAAAGAGAGAGAGAGAGAGAGAGAGAGAGAGAGAGAGAGAGAGAGAGAGAGAGAGAGAGAGAGGGAGGGAGGTGATACATTTGAAATGTATGCTGTTACTAGTGTAATATAGCATACTATTTCACAGTAATTTTAGGTAGGAGCACACTAAAATAATGATTAAGTGCAGAAACCAGTACCAAAGGTGTACATTAGATATGGTACAGTATTGTATATATTATA